>NC_056430.1:23737365-23739865 GCF_018296145.1 Oncorhynchus tshawytscha | reverse complement strand
TTTTTCAAAATTGGATTTGTTTTCAAATTCTTTGTGGATCTGTGTAATCTGAGGGAAATATGTCTCTCTAATATGGTCATACATTGGGCAGGAGGTTAGGAAGTGCAGCTCAGTTTCCACCTCATTTTGTGGGCAGTGAGCACATAGCCTGTCTTCTCTTGAGAGCCATGTCTGCCTACGGCGGCCTTTCTCAATAGCAAGGCTATGCTCACTGAGTCTGTACATAGTCAAGGCTTTCCTTAATTTTGGGTCAGTCACAGTGGTCAGGTATTCTGCCGCTGTGTACTCTCTGTGTAGGGCCAAATAGCATTCTAGTTTGCTCTGTTTTTTTGTTAATTCTTTCCAATGTGTTAAGTAGTTATCTTTTTGTTTTCTCATGATTTGGTTGGGTCTAATTGTGCTGCTGTCCTGGGGCTCTGTAGTGTGTGTTTGTGTTTGTGAACAGAGCCCCAGGACCAGCTTGCTTAGGGGACTCTTCTCCAGGTTCATCTCTCTGTAGGTGATGGCTTTGTTATGGAAGGTTTGTGAATCGCTTCCTTTTAGGTGGTTGTAGAATTTAACAGCTCTTTTCTGGATTTTGATAATTAGTGGGTATCGGCCTAATTCTGCTCTGCATGCATTATTTGGTGTTCTACGTTGTACACGGAGGATATTTTTGCAGAATTCTGCGTGCAGAGTCTCAATTTGGTGTTTGTCCCATTTTGTGAAGTCTTGGTTGGTGAGCGGACCCCAGATCTCACAACCATAAAGGGCAATGGGCTCTATGACTGATTCAAGTATTTTTAGCCAGATCCTAATTGGTATGTTGAAATTTATGTTTCTTTTGATGGCATAGAATGCCCTTCTTGCCTTGTCTCAGATCGTTCACAGCTTTGTGGAAGTTACCTGTGGTGCTGATGTTTAGGCCAAGGTATGTATAGTTTTTTGTGTGCTCTAGGGCAACAGTGTCTAGATGGAATTTGTATTTGTGGTCCTGGTGACTGGACCTTTTTTGGAACACCATTATTTTGGTCTTACTGAGATTTACTGTCAGGGCCCAGGTCTGACAGAATCTGTGCATAAGATCTAGGTGCTGCTGTAGGCCCTCCTTGGTTGGTGACAGAAGCACCAGATCATCTGGTGGGTAAAACTAACCTGTCTCACGACGGTCTAAACTCAGCTCACGTTCCCTATTAGTGGGTGAACAATCCAACGCTTGGTGAATTCTGCTTCACAATGATAGGAAGAGCCGACATCGAAGGATCAAAACAGCAAACAGCAGACATTTGACTTCGGATTCTAGCAGGGGGAGGCTGGGTGCTGCAGACTCTTCTAGTGCCTGCGCCAATTCGTTGATATATATGTTGAAGAGGGTGGGGCTTAAGCTGCATCCCTGTCTAACCCCACGACCCTGTGTGAAGAAATGTGTGTGTGTTTTGCCAATTTTAACCGCACACTTGTTGTTTGTGTACATGGATTTTATAATGTCGTATGTTTTACCCCCAACACTACTTTCCATCAGTTTGTATAGCAGGCCCTCATGCCAGATTGAGTCTAAGGCTTTTTTGAAATCAACACAGCATGAGAAGACTTTGCCTTTGTTTTGGTTTGTTTGGTTGTCAATTAGGGTGTGCAGGGTGAATACATGGTCTGTTGTACGGTAAAAAGGTAAAAAGCCAATTTGACATTTGCTCAGTACATTGTTTTCATTGAGGAAATGTACGAGTCTGCTGTTAATAATAATGCAGAGGATTTTCCCAAGGTTACTGTTGACACATATTCCACGGTAATTATTGGGGTCAAATTTGTCTCCACTTTTGTGGATTGGGGTGATCAGTCCTTGGTTCCAAATATTGGGGAAGATGCCAGAGCTAAGTATGATGTTAAAGAGTTTTAGTATAGCCAATTGGAATTTGTTGTCTGTATATTTGATCATTTCATTGAGGATACCATCAACACCACAGGCCTTTTTGGGTTGGAGGGTTTTTATTTTGTCCTGTAACTCTTTCAATGTAATTGGAGAATCCAGTGGGTTCTGGTAGTCTTTAATAGTTGATTCTAAGATCTGTATTTGATCATGTATATGTTTTTGCTCTTTATTCTTTGTTATAGAGCCAAAAGATTGGAGAAGTGGTTTACCCATACATCTCCATTTTGGATAGATAATTCTTCGTGTTGTTGTTTGTTTAGTGTTTTCCAATTTTCCCAGAAGTGGTTAGAGTCTATGGATTCTTCAATTGCATTGAGCTGATTTCTGACATGCTGTTCCTTCTTTTTCCGTAGTGTATTTCTGTATTGTTTTAGTGATTCACCATAGTGAAGGCGTAGACTCAGGTTTTCCGGGTCTCTATGTTTTTGGTTGGACAGGTTTCTCAATTTCTTTCTTAGATTTTTGCATTCTTCATCAAACCATTTGTCATTATTGTTAATTTTCTTCGGTTTTCTATTTGAGATTTTTAGATTTGATAGGGAAGCTGAGAGGTCAAATATACTGTTAAGACTGTTAAGCCAAGTTTACACC
>NC_056430.1:23557365-23727365 GCF_018296145.1 Oncorhynchus tshawytscha | reverse complement strand
AACCCAATCTAATACCTTTGGGATGAATTGGAACGCCGACTGTGAGCCAGGCCTCATTGCCCAACATCAGTGCCCGACCTCACTAATGGTCTTGTGGCTGAATGGAAACAAGTCCCCGCAGCAATGTTCCAACATCTAGTGGAAAGACTTCCTAGAAATGTAGAGGCTGTTATAGCAGCAAAGGAGGGACCAACTCCATATTAATGCGTGTTATTTTGGAATGAGATGTTTGGTGTCCACATACTTTTGGTCTTGTAGCGTATCTCAGATCCCTAGATAATCATTGTATCAATTACAAAATTCTCAACAAAAAATAGAATTTGCCTTAAAGTACATAAAGTAACTTTTTCAAAGTACCTGTGTCTCTGCCCTAGATAGAGGTTGAGTTAGAACTGAGGTGGTAATCTTTGTGACCTGTGCAGTCGTCATTAAGGAGATAATGAAATACACTGTATATCCCTGAGTTAAAGCCCTCAGCTTCAGCCTCTGTCTTAGAGTTCCTGTCTCCACCTCCAAGTTTCAGTTTAAAGTGTTCAAGTCTGGTAGCAGTGTGTGTGTGTGTGTGTGTGTGTGTGTAGCATGAGTGTGTATGTGTGCATGTGTGTTACGGTGTAGAGAATCAGAGCAGGTGGTCAGTCCAGTTCAAGTGTTCAGCAGTCTGATGGTTTGTAGATACCAACAGGCTCAGAGACAGTTTCTATCAGACCTTATGCTCTGATACCGTCTGCCCAACAGTAAGGGAGAGAACAGCTTTGAGTAGATATCCTGGATGGTTGGGAGCATGGTCCCGTGGTCAGAGCAATACCCGTACCAGGCCTTGATGCAACCGGTCAGAATGCTCTCGATGGTACAGCAGTAGTATTTCGAAAAGGGTTGGCCTGCCTAATTTCTTCAGCTGCCTTAGGAAGTAGAGGCTGTTGCGCCCTCTTAACAAGAGTGTTGGTGTTGGTCCATGACAAGTCCTCAGGGATGTGGACTCCTCTAGCAGGGCGACTCTGCTGCAATCATCCAATCTGATAGGTCACCCTGTGCCCTATGGCAGAGGGTATATATGAATCTTTGTATATATAATTTATTTTAGATCTATGGCTGCCTCAAATTACTATTTTCTTCTTGTGCCCAACATGATGAGAAATTGAGCTTCTGCAGAGGTTTGCGAGAGGCTCTGTTAGGCACACATACATACGCACACACACACACACACACACACACACACACACACACACACACACACACACACACACACACACACACACACACACACACACACACACACTGACAGGTCATCAGGCCCCATCTTTGCTCATCTCCTGCACTTCTCTTAACAGATCAGGCCCACCTTGTCACCACCAAATGAAAACATCAGAATCCCATTATGTCCCCCCCTTCTCCACATTACCTTAACCTTCCTTTACTTCTGTCTGTTGTCAGGCAGGTACAGAGCACAGATGCCAGTTAGATTCTTCCATTCTCTCTCTCTCTCTTTCACTGTCTCTGCTTCGCTCTTTTGCTCTCTCTCTCTCTCTCTCTCTCTCTCTCTCTCTCTCTCTTTCTATCCCTCCCTCTCTTGGTGATTCTCTGTCAGCAGCTGGCTGCAGGTATGGTCTCACAAACACCAGAATGAGGTGTGATTTGGTCCTAGTCTCAACTCAGGGGACTCCATTTAGTTGTGTTATGCCACCTGTGTGCAGGGTGGAACATTCTGGACTAGAGGCACAATTAGGATTCAAGTTTTGTCGGGGACAATCACGATTTACCACAGAAGATTTTTCTTTAGTTCACGTGTTTCATCATCCTAGGGGAATCGTGGGTGACCTTGTTCTCCAAGGTTTGTTGCAAACGACAACTCTCTATTGTCTTCTTTTTGCAACCTTTCTAACAGAAAGAGAAGAGGAAACAAATAAAGAAACAACCAAAGACCGAGAGGAGGAGGAGGAAGGAAAGAGAGAATAGGAGACAAGCCTCAGCTCCATTGTTTTAGTGACTGTCCCTCCCATAAAGAATGGTGGAACTGATGGTGTCTGTCAGGGGCTAGCAGGTTGTTATCCAACTATTATATCACATTTATCTTCATTCCCATTTGCCCGACACAGTCCCTGAAAGCTCATTTGTCAAGCGGAGGGAGCAGCTTTCTTGCATTTATAAACCTTGTCTCCTGGAGGATGTACTGGGAAACAGAGTGTGTGACATGACAAGGGGGGCGGGACGGGGTGGCAACTGGCAGCTACTTAACTTGGCACAGCCTGGAATAATCCATGCATGGGCTCCCTGAAGAGAAGAGATGGCAGTATGTGATTTATTGGGTGTGCATCATCCTCATCTCTCCCTCCTCACCTCGCCTCAAATTGAGTTGTGCTCCAAATTGGATGTTTGATGAAAATGCATGGTGTCAGTGGGAGATTGGCTCAGCCATGTCTAATATGACTATCCAGCCTGTGTCTGTTGGTCGTCATGTGTAGAAATTGCCCAGTGCCGTCTGTCATTGAGGTGTTTCTGCAGGACTGCTCCCAGGAGCCTCCTCATAGGTTAAAAAAAACAGATTAGCAGGATTTCAGAGGAAGAGACGTAGCGGATGTTTATGCAGTTATTACTACCCGGAGGAGATGTCTGAATGGATGTTCTGATACAATGCTGACTTCCTGTGGGAAATACTGCTGGGCGGCTGAGGTGATCAGGGATGCCCCGGAACGTTCTTTTGGTTGTCTTCCTGATTCTGAAATAACTTCAGTGGAGACAGATAGTGTGTGTGGATTGGCTTATGAAAGTTAGACTGAAATGTGTGGTTGGCTAAAGTGAGATTGTGGAAAGATATAAGCTGCCCTCTATGAACTGCTGAACTACTTCTTTCACTGGTGAAATTGGTCACTGTGTTGGTCTGTGTTTACTGTCAGCTCCCCAGTGCTGCAAAAATGTTTAGTTATTCCATCTGTTTGAGTTATTTCATCCCACATCACATTGAGCCTGTCTCTCTCTGCTCATGCCTGAGGCTGCTCCATATGTGTGGATTCCACCCTGTTGCTTTAATGCCAGTTCTTTCTATGTTAGTGAGACAGAGGGTTCTTTTAAAAGTGGCATTGCCAAAAACTTTGAATGACAAATGAATCAGTTGTCTTATCTGCTGTCTGGAGCCTTGTCTATTGTCTCTAAATCCTCTGTTCTTCTACCTGTGGCTCTCTTTGTCTGTCGCCCAGACTGGCCACAGGAGCAGGATTGTAGAGGATTAACTACCCATGAGCCGGTAGGAGGGAATGAAGGTGGGAGGGATGAAGGGAGGAAACGACTCAAGCCCTGGATTGATTTGCCTGCATGCTGATTGGTGCGGTGAGCCTTCGTTAATTTCCCCTGTTCCTTCCACAGCGTTTCCCTAGTGATTGAGTGTGGGCTCGTCAGTTGTTGTTTGGTGGCGTCGTGGAATTTGAAAGCCGTCGTCATTAGGATTTACAGCAGCAGCCAGGCAGGGAGGCAAGCCGGGGGAAACACAGGCTCAGATCACACGCTACCTCTAATTAACGCCACACACTCCAAATTGCTTGTAAATAAAGATGAATTGCTTAGGGAATGTAAAAGACGCTGGCAGTGGATTTATCATACATTTAGCCTACCAGGCCAGCCTGTGGGTTATGGGGGGGACATGTCTGTCACGCCCACACCCCTCCCTCTAAACGTGAGATAACAACCCAGTCCCAGACAACCCAGTGGGGTACACCTAAATCTGCCTCCACCCTGCCCATCACTCATGGGTCTGATCTCAGATAGTGCTTTCACACACATGCTCATAAAACCCTCCTCCTGAAATGATCTGTTCAGGGGATGTACACTCACTCCCCATAGCAGTCCTCAATTACTCCCAAATAAACAATGTCCCTAATTTTTAATATAATCGCTGTCTCATTCCGCAGCCTGCCGTGAGCCGATGTGAAAGGGCGCCCTCCACCACTACCAGCCCACAATACAATTGTCAGCAATTACTTGTCATAGTCACTTTTCTTTCCACTTAGCAGCATCATTCTGATCCTTTGGCGAATTAGGTGGGGAAACATGATATACAATGTATGATAAATGTTAACTTAGCCAAAGGAAGAGTAAATTAGATCTTAGAAATGGATCCTGTCAGGTTGTATAGCGGACAGACAGCAGCTAGTGCTCTGTCTCACCACTGGGGGGTACTCTTGCACCATGCTTTGGAAGGAGAAAACGGTCCTTTGAATACTGTAGAGAAAGGCTATGCTCACAATTAGACACCTTTGCTATGTGGGTTCTGGAGCAAGGGTTTGTTTCTTGTTTGACAGAACATTTCAAAGTCAGAAGCCATGTCATTCTAACCTCGGAGGAAGTGGAAACAGTCAGTACTCCAGGACCTGTTGGAGTGATATGAGACCCACATTCAACACATGCTGGTCTCCTGTACTTGGGTGACCTTCAAAATCATCTGAGACAAGTTGTCAGGTTGTCAGGACTGGTCACTTTCTATTCATTCCACTTGAACTGTAAAATTGCTGGCTGTTCCCAGACAAACTGAATTCTCCATCTCTCAATCACCAGTGGTCACCCTCTCTCTACTCTCCATCCCCCACGTGCAGGCAATACATATATTACATGTAATGACCTGCTCTGGCAGAGTTGTACAGTGGGGGTGAAAGAGGGGAATATATGGGGATGTCCTAGCAGCTGGGCTGAATCCTGGCTAGACCCTGCCCTAGACCAGAGGGGGCTGACTGGGCTGAGAGCTGAGGATGGCCAAACCAGCATACCAGTAATCACCATGGTGCCACTATCACCTCAGTGTCATACTCTCCTTTGCGGATTGAGATTGCTGCTGCAACAGTAACGATAGCCATCTCGTGCCGGAGGGAGTCTGGTGCGGTGCGGGGAGCTCCTCACCTCCCTCGGTCTGGGAGATTGCTTCCCGTCACTGGTGCTCCCCGGTATTTCCGCTCCGCTGCAGCATGAATGGATATCAAGCGGAGCAGTCTGGCTTTAAGGGAGCAGGAGGCAGCAGTCATAAATATTAATTATCTTGACGAATTGTTTGCACTCCATATTTCTGTTGACATGGGGGCTGTGTAGGAATTTGTATGGGTGAGGTAGGACGGATGGTGGGGCGGAAGGCTATGTGTGTTATGCAGAGTAGGACACAGATGGGCAATGAGGCGGTGACGGTGACCTTTTTACCTGCTGCTCAGGTGTCAATGTGATTAAGGGTTGGATTTTCAGTCACACAGGCCATTGCTGGGGCATAAATTGGCTTACAGAAGCACTGGGTCTACACTAACACAAAGACCAGGTAGTCTACTCGCAGTATAATTGCTAGGTCAGGTAGTCCACTCGCAGTATAATTGCTAGGTCAGGTAGTCTACTCGCAGTATAATTGCTAGGTCAGGTAGTCCACTCGCAGTATAATTGCTAGGTCAGGTAGTCTACTCGTAGTATAATTGCTAGGTCAGGTAGTCTACTCATAGTATAATTGCTAGGTCAGGTAGTCTACCAGCAGTAATAATTGCTAGGTCAGGTAGTCTACTCGCAGTATAATTGCTAGGTCAGGTAGTCTACTCGCAGTCTAATTGCTAGGTCAGGTAGTCTTCCGTCCGCTGCAGCATGAATGGTATAATTGCTAGGTCAGGTAGTCTACTCACGAAGTATAATTGCTAGGTCAGGTAGTCTACTCGCAGTATAATTGCTAGGTCAGGTAGTCTACTCGCAGTATAACCTGCTGCTCAGGTGTCAGGTAAGGGTCAGGTTTTCTCACACAGGTATAATTGCTAGGTCATAGTCTACAGAAGCTGGGTAGTATAATTGCTAGGTCAGGTAGTCTACTCGCAGTATAATTGCTAGGTCAGGTAGTCTACTCGCAGTATAATTGCTAGGTCAGGTAGTCTACTCGCAGTATAATTGCTAGGTCAGGTAGTCTACTCAGCAGTATAATTGCTAGTATAATTGGTCAGGTAGTCTACTCGCAGTATAATTGCTAGGTCATAAGTATAATTGCTAGGTCAGGTAGTCTACTCGCAGTATAATTGCTAGGTCAGGTAGTCTACAGTATAATTGCTAGGTCAGGTAGTCTACTCGCAGTATAATTGCTAGGTCAGGTAGTCTACTCGCAGTATAATTGCTAGGTCAGGTAGTCCACTCGCAGTATAATTGCTAGGTCAGGTAGTCCACTCGCAGTATAATTGCTAGGTCAGGTAGTCCACTCGCAGTATAATTGCTAGGTCAGGTAGTCTACTCGCAGTATAATTGCTAGGTCAGGTAGTCTACTCGCAGTATAATTGCTAGGTCAGGTAGTCTACTCGCAGTATAGTTGCTAGGTCAGGTAGTCTACTCATAGTATAATTGCTAGGTCAGGTAGTCTACTCGCAGTATAGTTGCTAGGTCAGGTAGTCTACTCATAGTATAATTGCTAGGTCAGGTAGTCTACTCGCAGTATAATTGCTAGGTCAGGTAGTCTACTCGCAGTATAATTGCTAGGTCATTTCCTGCTTGGCACCTGTGGCGTCTGGCAGCTTACATTTTTCTCTTTATCTAAAGCAAACAGACGACATACAGTACAGAATAATAGATAGCAACTATTTCTCATCTGTTTCCTTAACTGTTTTACTGTTTCACTTGAGTTTTAATGTTCATTAACTACAACAGGTGTAGAACTTACAGTGAAACGCTTACAAGCCCTAACCAACAGTACCGTTTTTAAGTAAATAATATGTTTTAGGTAAACAATAGATAAGTAAAGAAATAAACATTTCAAACAGTGAAAATAACAGTAGCGTGGCTATATACAGGGGGTACCAGTACAGAGCCAATGTGCGGGGGCACCGGTTAGTCGGGCTAATTGAGGTAATATGTACATGAATGTATAGTTAAAGTGACTATGCATAGATAATAAACAGAGAGTTGCAGCAGTGTAAAAGAGGGGTTGGCGGTTGGGAGGGCACACAATGCAAATAGCCTGGGTAGCCATTTGATTACCTGTTCAGGAGTATTATGGCTTGGGGGTAACAGCTGTTGAGAAGCCTTTTGGTCCTAGGTTTGGCGCTCCGGTACCGCTTGCCATGCGGTAGCAGAGAGAACAGTCCATGACTGGGGTGGCTGGGGTCTTTGACCATTTTTAGGGCTTTTCTCTGACACCTCCTGGTATGGAGGTCCTGGATGGCAGGTAGCTTAGCCCCAGTGATGTACTGGGCCGTACACACTACCTTCTGTAGTGCCTTGCGATCGGAGGCCGAGCAGTTGCCATACCAGACATTGTTGCAACCAGTCAGGATGCTCTCGATGGTGCAGCTATAGAACCTTTTGAGGATCTCAGGACCCATGCCAAATATTTTTAGTCTCTTGAGGAGAAATAGGTTTTGTCGTGCCCTCTTCACGACTGGCTTGGTGTGTTTGGACCATTCTAGTTTGTTGTTGATGTGGACACCAAAAGTTGAAGCTCTCAACCTGCTCCACTACAGCCCCGTCGATGAGAATGGGGGTGTGCTCGGTCCTCCTTTTCCTGTAAGTCCACAATCATCTCCTTTTGTCTTGATTACGTTGAGGGAGAGGTTGTTATTCTGGCACCACCCGGCCAGGTCTCTGACCTCCCTATAGGCTGTCTCGTCATTGTCGATGATCAGGCCTACCACTGTTGTGTCATCTGCAAACTTAATGATGGTGTTGGAGTTGTGCCTGGCCATGTAGTCGTGGGTGAACAGAGAGTACAGGAGGGGACTGAGCACGCACCCCTGAGAGGCCCCCGTGTTGAGGATCAGCATGGCGGATGTGTTGTTACCTACACTTACCAACTGGGGGTGGCCTGTCAGGAAGTCCAGGATCCAGTTGAAGAGGAAGGTGTTTAGTCCCAGGATCCTTAGCTTAGTGATGAGCTTCGAGGGCACTATGGTGTTGAACTCTGAGCTGTAGACAATGAATAGCATTCTCACATAAGTGTTCCTTTTGTCCAGGTGGGAAAGGGCAATGTGGATCTGTGGATCTGTTTGAGCGGTATGCAAATTGGAGTGGATCTAGGGTTTCTGGATAATGGTGTTAATGTGAGCCATTACCAGCCTTTCAAAGCACTTCATGGCTACGGGCGTGAGTACTACGGGTCTGCAGCTAGCGAGAGAGGGTGAGAGTGTGAGAGAGATCTGTTCTGGGTGTTGTAATGTCCTGTTTTCCTCCCCTAGGTGGCATGTCTGATCAGGGTGCCTACTGAGGTGGTGAAACAGAGGACGCAGGCCTCGCTGTCCTCCAACACCTACCAGGTGCTGCTGGCCACTCTCAGAGAGGAGGTAGGCCGACACCATGACCCATCAATGCTAGAATATTTGTTTTTGCATTCTCTCCATATGTTTCATGCATGTGTGTGTATCCAGACTGTGTGTGGTGTGTGTTCCCTAACACCTATCTTATCCCTGTGCAGGGTGTCAGAGGCTTGTACAGGGGCTACAATAGTACGGTACTCAGAGAGGTAGGCCTGGTATCCCACACACCTTCTACACTGACTCTGCCAAAAGTACATCAAAGCTTTCTCATTGCATTAGCCTCTATCAAACATCATTGGCAGCTTCATGGACTTGGTAGTTTTTTGTCCCTCAAATGCTTGTGTGTGTGTGTGTGCGCAGCCTGTACCACGGTAACATGCCAGGCAGTGTACTTGTAGACTGAGACTATTCAGAATGGATTAATTCATGATAAGTGTGAAAGACGGTTGTATTTTCTCCCATTATTCCTCTGAAAGCCTTTTAAATCCCGCTGGGCAGAGAGGAGTGGATGGAATCACTCAACTATTGGGTTTTTCTCTGTTTCATTTTGCACAATTACTTAACCGAGACCGGTTCCCTATAATGGAATATCTTGATTAATTAAAGTAATTAGAGATGTTATAAATGCAAAACAAAACAAGGAGTAAAAAAGGAGAGATTGAACATTGAACCAGTCCTCTTGATGATGGCTCACCTTTGTAGTGGAGCGCCTACTCTGCTCCCACTCTTTGTTTCATTATCTGCTAGTTAATTGCACCTGCAGAGCAGGTCATGTGGGATGGATTCAGGAACGCTGCACCCCACAGGCTTTTTTCTTCTTTCTAATTTTCATTAGAATGAGAGAGAAACCACGAGAGGGGGGAAGAAAAATAGTATGTGAGGGTGACAGTTGTTCTCCCCTCTCTTTTTTGGGTACTGTCCCCTACCGCTGTGCTAGCCTGTACTTATTTTCTGCCTCACTAAACTGATGTTATTCACGCAAATTCCATCTGGACAGTGAGGAAAAAAAGGACAACAAGGCTCTGTGATTTCTCCAAGGGGCTGTGAATAAATGAATACATTTGGAGGCTGGCACCCGGCCTGTGTGCATACTAAGGGCCAGATGAAACGGTGGGCAGAGGAGTGCGCAGGATCCTCCTCGTGATTGGCTTTGACGTGTGGCAGGATGGTAATTCATTTTCTCATCCGGCTATCCGCTATCTCATCCTGCTCGGCGACCCTGTCAAGATAACTTTGTTTATCCCGAGCAGTGCTCCCCCAGTACGGTTACCTAATTGAGGTCCTCTCCGTGATGTATATTCATTAAGGATCCTTCAGAAGTGATTTCTGATGGCAGAGATCTCTCAGGTGACTGCAGGAGGCCGGAGGGAGTGTGGCTGTGGCCAGGTCGAGGGGTATGAGCAGTAGGGAGGGGTGGACTAATTCACAGCTGACATGATAATGTTAGGTAGCACATCAATCTCTTATTGTATTTATATCTTCAGATCTATCATTTTCTAAATGTAATATTTGCTCTTTGTAAAGCTGAGGTAGGATTTAAGTTTCAGACAGTAGGAAATACCCAAGGCCAGGGGTCCTCAACTCTGACCCTACGAGGTCCGGAGCCTGTTGGTTTTCTTTTCTACCTGATAATTAATTGCACACACCTGGTGTCCCAGGTCTAAATCAGTCCCTGATTTGGAACAATGAAAACATTTAATGGAACTGGCATCGAGGTCCAAAGTTGAATTTGAGGGCCCTGTGCCTAAATGAGAAATGCATAAATGCAAGCAAAGTGATTTTGCTTTGTCTGTGCCAAAAGAAAGTACTTAAATCCAAATACAGGTTCTGGGGAATAATTTGTTTGGATTCCTATGCACTAGGCTGTTAGTTGCAATTGTTGTCCATTTCAATCATTATAAATCACCACCATTAGTATTATGTAAATGCTCAACATTTAATTAAGGCCTTGCTTAGGTCTTTTGTTAATGTACTTTGGCATGTTCCCAGTTTGGGGGGTTTACGGTACGTTCTCTCGCCTCAACACCTGTTCAGAGTACTGTTCCTGTTCACCACTAGAGGGCAGAAGAAGATTATTCCACTCAGAATCGTATTATTTATATTTAACCTTTATTTAAGTAGGCAAGTCAGTTAAGAACAAATTCTTATTTACAATGACGGCCTTCAGGGGAACAGTGGGTTAACTGCCTTGTAGAATGGGCAGAATGACAGATTTTTATCTTGTCAGCTCAGGGATTTGATCTAGCAACCTTTCGGTTAATGGCCCAACGCTCTAACCACTAGGCTACCTGGCGCCCCTAATACTATGTTCTGAGAGCCCTTGCCTTCCTCTCCTCTCCAAACTGGCGTTATGACATTTATGAGCACCAATCACCCTGATGAAATTGATAGGCTTTTTTCTGCATGACAGTAGTGAACATGTTTGAGTGCCATTATACTCTGGCATAACATAAGAATTTATCTTGGAGTTGAGCTAGACTGCTTCAATTACTTTTTCATTAATGAGCTTCAATTATGTTATTCGCTAGTAATTTAGTCATTTGCTAGTTTGCCTTGAGGAGGGCTGTGTAAGTGAAGCAGACTGTCATTGCTCTGACAAGGTGAAATGATGGAGCTGCATTATCCTCTCTAACCCTCAAGCACAGCTCAATACTCCTATTGCTCTCCCTTTCTCTCTCTCTGTCTTTGCCTCTCTGTGTCTCTCTCTTCCCCCTCTTTGTCTCCTTCTCTCTCACCCAACTGTGGGCTCTTGTCTCCCAGGGAGTTGCTATAGGAGAGAGAGAGTGACAGAGAGCGAGAAAGAGTGAGCGACCTGTCTTCCGTGCATCTGTCTGACAGGAACAAAAGTGTGATGATTTATGTGTCCCCGGTCCTCCTCCCAATAACACAGGGCTGGAACAGCCGTCTGGAGCACTGAACTGAAAGACAACCTGCAGTCTCTCTCTCTCTCGCTCGCTCACTCTCTCTCTGCCTCAGCAGACAGGAGCTGGCATCCAGCTCAGGGAGAGCGACCAGTCTTACCAAACGCATTACTCCTCTATCCTGCTCTCCTGGGCTGAGACTCCAGAAGGAGTTGCTCTCCCTTGGGGCATATCTTTCTCTTAAAGCAGTCATATGTAACTATACATTGTCACCAAAGTAAATACACTTTAACTGCACAGGTAAAAGGGCAACTTTGACTAAATATATGAACTCCTCTGTTCCCCTTTCCCTCTCACTCAAGCCTTCTCTCTCCTTTTCTCCCTCAAACACTGTGGACATGAGTGCCTTTGGCCCCTGTGGCTCAGGTCTAACCCCAGTTGTTTTAATTGTTCTATCATTTACCTTCCTTCTCTGCCTCAGTCACAGTGGAAAATGTGTGTGTTCTGATGCAATAATGGTGTTATACACTGAGTATATATGACATTATGAACTGCTTTTTCCATGACAGACTGACCAGGTGAATCAGGTGAAAGCTATGATCCCTTATTGATCTCACTTGTTAAATCCACTTCAAGCAGTGTATGTGAAGGGGAGGAGACAGGTTAAACAATTGTTAAGCCTTGAGACAATTGAGACAGGCATTGTATATGTGTGCAATGGTTAGGGCCAGTTTGCGCTGTTCTGTGAAGGGAGTATTACACAGCGTTGTACGAGATCTTAAGTTTCTTGACAATTTCTCGCATGGAATAGCCTTCATTTCTCAGAACAAGAATAGACTGATGAGTTTCAGAAGAAAGTTATTTGTTTCTGGACATTTTAAGCCTGTAATCAAACCCACAAATGCTGATGCTCCAGATACTCAACTAGTCTAAAGAAGGACAGTTTTATTGCTTCTTTAATCAGAACAACAGTTTTCAGCTGTGCTAACATAATTGCAAAATTGATTAATTAGAGTTTTAAAATAATAAACTTGGATTAGCTAACACAGGAGTGATGGAAGCTGATAATGGGCCTCTAGATATAACGCCAATGTAGATATAACATAAAAATCAGCTGTTTCCAGCTACAATAGTCATTTACAACATTAACAATGTCTACACTGTATTTCTGATCAATTTGATGTTACAGTGGGGCAAAAAAGTATTTAGTCAGCCACCAATTGTGCAAGTTCTCCCACTTAAAAAGATGAGAGAGGCCTGTAATTTTCATCATAGGTACACTTCAACTATGACAGACAAAATGAGGAAAAATAATCCAGAAAATCACATTTGTAGGATTTTTTATGAATTTAATTGCAAATTATGGTGGAAAATTAGTATTTGGTCACCTACAAACAAGCAAGATTTCTGGCTCTCACAGACCTGATCTTCTTTAAGAGGCTCCTCTGTCCTCCACTCGTTACCTGTATTAATGGCACCTGTTTGAACTTGTTATCAGTATAAAAGACATCTCCACAACCTCAAACAGTCACACTCCAAACTCCACTATGGCCAAGACCAAAGAGCTGTCAAAGGACACCAGAAACAAAATTGTAGACCTGCACCAGGCTGGGAAGACTGAATCTGCAATAGGTAAGCAGCTTGGTTTGAAGAAATCAACTGTGGGAGCAATTATTAGGAAATGGAAGACATGCAAGACCACTGATAATCTCCCTCAATCTGGGGCTCCACGCAAGATCTCACCCCATGTGGTCAAAATGATCACAAGAACGGTGAGAAAAAATCCCAGAACCACACAGGGGGACCTAGTGAATGACCTGCACAGAGCTGGGACCAACGTAACAAAGCCTACCATCAGTAACACACTACGCCACCAGGGACTCAAATCCTGCAGTGCCAGATGTGTCCCCCTGCTTAAGACAGTACATGTCCAGGCCCGTCTGAAGTTTGCTAGAGAGCATTTGGATGATCCAGAAGAAGATTGGGAGAATGTCATGTGGTCAGATGAAACCAAAATAGAACTCAACTCGTCGTGTTTGGAGGACAAAGAATGCTGAGTTGCATCCAAAGAACACCATACCTACTGTGACGCATGGGGGTGGAAACATCATGCTTTGCGGCTGTTTTTCTGCAAAGGGACCAAGATGACTGATCCGTGTAAAGGAAAGAATGAATGAGGCCATGTATCGTGAGATTTTGAGTGAAAACCTCCTTCCATCAGCAAGGGCATTGAAGATGAAACGTGGCTGGGTCTTTCAGCATGACAATGATCCCAAACACACCGCCCGGGCAACGAAGGAGTGGCTTCGTAAGAAGCATTTCAAGGTTCTGGAGTGACCTAGCCAGTCTCCAGATCTCAACCCCATAGACAATCTTTGGAGGGAGTTGAAAGTCCGTGTTGCCCAGCAACAGCCCCAAAACATCACTGCTCTAGAGGAGATCTGCATGGAGGAATGGGCCATGCAGATCAGTGACAGCAACAGTGTGTGAAAACCTTGTGAAGACTTACAGAAAACGTTTGACCTCTGACATTGCCAACAAAGGGTATATAATAAAGTATTGAGATTAACTTTTGTTATTGACCAAATACATATTTTCCACCATAATTTGCAAATAAATTCATAAAAAATCCTACAATGTGATTTTCTGGATTTTTTTCTCTCATTTTGTCTGTCATTGTTGAAGTGTACCAGTGATGAAAATTACAGGCCTCTCTCATCTTTTTAAGTGGGAGAACTTGCACAATTGGTGGCTGACTAAATACTTTTTTGCCCCACTGTATATTAATGGACAAAAAATTTGCTTTTCTTTCAAAAACAAGGACATTTCTAAGTGACCCCAAACTTTTGAACAGTAGTGTATACAAAGACATTTCTATAGAAAACAGGTCAAAGGAATCTAAATTCACCTAGTTTGCAGTCTTTACAGTTTCAGTTTGAAGTGATTGTGTTAGCTGTGTTGTTGGCTAGCTCCTCTGAACAGTGTCCTGGCGAGAGAGCCAATGTTCTATGCCAGGCGAAATCTCGCATCATTAGCTCATTGTTATAGATGTATCCAAATAAATGTCACTAGAAAACAGCTTAAGCAAACGCAAATGCTGCCACTTTGCTGTTATTCTGACTGCACTGTTTGACTCTAATGGCTAACTAGCAAGCTAGGGATAAGAACGTTGCCAGCCAGCATGGCAATGGAACATTTAGAACGTACGCCTGGATCTAGAACAAAGATCTAGAACAAAAAGACTTAATGACTGGGTTGCGTCTCTGGCAACCTAACAGATAGAATGGATGATCTGCTGGCTTGTGTAGCAAGTAGCAACCCTAGATTTGTGCCTGGACTATATCTCGTGGAAGAATTAAATAAGAGGAATACATTCATCAAAATCATTATTTGAATATGTTGGTAACCCTTTGTATAAAAGCGATAATACCCTCGAAGCTGGTGTTTGGAGAATATATTGGCACAACTTTTTCTCGGGTATAACAACACCCGTGCCATTATATCCTCCAAACACCGGCTTCTCTGACATTCTCACTTAAACACCCTCATCTGACTCGCTGGCACAGATGGAGAAAGGGAAAGACAATATGGAAGATTTACTCTGCACGTGTGAGGGAATGTAGGCTTCCTCCCTCCCTCTCTCTAACGTGGACACATGGGCACAGTCTGTTTAATACTGGGTTGGACTGTATATCTAGTCCAGGGTTCCCCTCACTAACATCAATATCTACAGTCCAAAATACTCCTCAAACAACAACCCCCCAAAAGGGAGATGAGACTGGTACACATGTCAGTGTGGGTAAATGTAACTGGGTGTTGTTTAGAAGATGGAATCCTATTGATTCTCATCTGCTTGTGCATTGCTCTGTTTACATAATGGGATCAATGAGTAGCAGGGTGGCCTGGCGGATATAATGGGCCCCATTGACCTTTGTGTGTTTGGCCTGACCTGTCCGTGTGTGTAGAGGTCTGTGTTGTGTATGTGTGGGGGACAGAGAGAGGGGGAGGGAGAATATAAAAAGGTGTGTGTGGGGGGTGAGGTATCTGGTGTCAGCACATAGTTGGAGCTGGTATTGGCTGTGCAGACAGGCTGAGGGAGAGGAGACACAGCTGTTGCATGCTGTTCCTACCAGGCCGGGAGGAACCAACCTTCACACTACAGCCTCCTCGTTTCCCCTAGAACCCCTATCCCCTAGAACCCCTATCCTATAGCACTAAGTAGGCTAATAGAATGAGATCAGAGACATCATTAAAAGGCATCATTGAATAAAACAGAATGGAATTCCAAAGTTACAATGATGGAATTTGCAAACCCGTGTCCCTCACTGACTCATATTCTGAACTCCGCTTTGAGTGACTCAACTATTATTACACGTCATTGGTTTAGCTTGTTGTAGTAGCCTACACATAGGCAATGTTCAAGGCCATCCCAAACTCATTTAACAGACTCAAATCTGTGCTGAAGTGTTTGATGGTTTTCTGTGTCATGAACATGAAGTCCCCCACACACATCATGATACAGACACATGCCCCACCGTTCTGCCTACAGGACATTGTAGAGACTAGCGTACTGTGTCTGTCTCTGTCAGAACCCTCACATTGGACTTTACTGGCCTTGTTTTGCCGTGGTTGGAGATTGAAGTTTATGATATATGTTTATGCTGGCTCTCCCCTCTTTTTGTCAGTAAGCTCTCTCTGGTTGATGTGTTTGTCAGGACTATGAACTAGGGTCTCTCCCTCACACACACATGCACGCATGTACACACTCCCCTCATACACACTCCCAGTGGGATGCAGTTTGGCAGGTGCTCCTCGACAGCTCCTGGTGTATATCTGAGAACAAGCCTGGTGGCCTCCGCTAGAACAACAAGCAGAGGTACTGATGACTAATGGACTTGGATGAGGAGGTGGACTCTAGATGAGTACACAGGCAGGATGGAGACCGACAGACACCCCACTTACAGGTCCCAGGGTTTTATCCTTGGCTGGGGGACAGGACACGGCTGTGTTCAGCTGGATGAGGAGAGGAGCATGATGATCCATAGGAGGTTGAGCTACTGGACCCATGCATCCTACACAGTATCTCATGGTGTTGTGTGTTTCTGTATGCTGAAAGGAATTCCTCAGTACAACCACAGTGCTCAGGGAAGTGATTCATTTTGCAGTCCCGGGCTGGTTCAAACTAAAACCAATGATTGCAAAGTTAAGCAAACCATACAACTCTATGCTCAAGGACTACTTTTAACTAATTCTAGTGAACAGTTTGCAAAACACATTTCTTGAACAATGGTGCAGATGCAGAGTGGTAACAGAATGATCTGCAATGATCTTCAAGAAAATGTGTACAAAAAGAGTTGTGTGGTTTGTTTAACTTTGCCATCATTGGTATTTGTTTGGCATACATTATTAAGTGAAGAATCTGAGTCTCTGCATCACTCTGTTACCGTGGAATTGCCCTTATGCTAGTATTTATTTATTATTATTTATTATTTTACACCATGTTTTCTCCCCAATTTCATGGCATCCAATTGGTAGTTAGTCTTGTCTCATCGCTGCAACTCCCAAAAGGACTCGGGAGAGGCAAAGGTCGAGAGCCGTGCGTCCTCCGAAACACAACCCAGTCAAGCCGCACTGCTTCTTGACACAACGCCCACTTAAACCGGAAGCCAGTCGCACCAACGTGTCAGAGGAAACACCGTACACCTGGCGCCCGTGTCAACGTGCACTACGCTCGGCCCACCACCGGAGTCACTAGTGCGCAATGGAACAAGGACATCCCTGCCTGCCAGACACTCCTCTAACCCGGACGACGCTGGGCCAATTGTGCGCCGCCCAATGGGTCTCCCGGTTGCGGCCGGCTGCGACAGAGCCTGGAGTCGAACCCAGAATCTCTAGTGGCACAGCTAGCCAGTGCCTTAGACCACTGCTTTAAACCACTGCCTTAAACCACTGCCTTAAACCACTGCCATAGACCACTGCCTTAAACCACTGCCATAGACCACTGCCTTAGACCACTGCCTTAGACCACTGCCTTAGACCACTGCCTTAGACCACTGCCTAGACCACTTAGACCACTGCCTTAGACCACTGCCATAGACCACTGCCATAGACCACTGCCTTAAACCACTGCCTTAGACCAAGACCACTGCCATAGACCACTGCCATAGACCACTGCCATAGACCACTGCCATAGACCACTGCCTTAGACCACTGCCTTAGACCACTGCCATAGACCACCCACCACTGCCTAGTGCCATAGACCACTGCCTAGACCACTGTTAGACCACTGCCATAGACCACTGCCATAGACCACTGCCATAGACCACTGCCATAGACCACTGCCTTAGACCACTGCCATAGACCACTGCCATAGACCACTGCCATAGACCACTGCCATAGACCACTGCCATAGACCACTGCCATAGACCACTGATTATTTAGACCACTGCCATAGACCCTGCCAAACCACTGCCATAGACCACTGCCATAGACCACTGCCATAGACCACTGAGCCTAGACCAGCCTTAAACCACTGCCATAGACCACTGCCAAACCAGGCCAGGACCACTGCCATAGACCACTGCCATAGACCACTGCCTTAGACCACTGCCTTAGGCCATAGACCACTGCCACAGACCACTGCCATAGACCACAGGGTTATTACAGACCACTGTCATAGACCACTGCCTAGACCACTGCCTTAAACCACTGCCATAGACCAGCCTTAAACCACTGCCATAGACCACTGCCTTAGACCACTGCCTTAGACCACTGTAGACCACTGCCTTAGACCACTGCCATAGACCACTGCCTTAGACCACTGCCTTAGACCACTGCCTTAAACCACTGCCATAGACCACTGCCAGACCACTGCCTTAGACCACTGCCTTAGACCACTGCCTTAAACCACTGCCTTAAACCACTGCCATTTGCCTTAAACCACTGCCAGACCACTGCCTAGACCACTGCCTTAAACCACTGCCTTAGACCACTGCCATAGACCACTGCCTTAAACCACTGTTTAGACCACTGCCATAGACCACTGCCAAACCATGCCTTAAACCACTGCCATAGACCACTGCCTTAAACCACTGCCTTAAACCACTGCCTTAGACCACTGCCTTAAACCATGCCTAGACCACTGCCATAGACCACTGCCTTAAACCACTGCCTTAAACCACTGCCATAGACCACTGCCTTAAACCACTGCCATAGACCACTGCCTTAGACCACTGCCTTAGACCACTGCCATAGACCACTGCCATAAACCACTGCCTTAAACCACTGCCATAGACCACTGCCATAGACCACTGCCATAGACCACTGCCATAGACCACTGCCTTAGACCACTCCGCCACGCAGGAGCCCCACCCTATGCTAGTATGTCTTACTACCCACTCTGTTTGTTATTAAACACAAACCAAAGTGACCAGAACACAATGAAGTGATTACAGCTTTTCACCCGTTTCTGATTATTTCCCAGGCCTCAAACCTATCAGAGAAGCAGCAGGGACACCTGAGCCTGATGTCAGTGTGCAGCAGAGCCAGGCCAGGTCTGTAGCAGACACACGTGTACACAGGAAGTATGGATTCACAACCACTCTGACAGGGTTATTACAGCTGTATATCTATTATCCAGGGCTAGTAGATTGTTACGTTTGACAGCGTTGTGTTGTTGTTTTTACTGGTTTCCCTGAGCATCAACTGTACTGTGAGCAGAGTTTTGGTGTCATGGTCAGTGGTGTGGTTGTGACCAACATGGCTGCCGTTAGCGATCGGTAATGAGTGTATTTGTCTCCAGGTCTGGGGGCTATGCTTTCTTCCCGCAATTTTCTGCATGTTTGCCTCAATCCGAGCAGAAAATGATCCGGTCCTCACATGTGTTTCCAATAAGGACTGCATGCCTGGCGAGGAATTTAGAATCACAGAGTGTGGGGGGTCAAGAGAAGGGGGGAGACTGGACTGGGTCAAGAGAAGGAGAGAGGGGGAGACTGGAGGGGGCAGAGAAGGAGAGAGGGGAGAGACTGGAGGGGGTCAAGATAAGAAGAGACGGGGGGAGAGAATGGAGGGGGTCAAGATAAGAAGAGAGGGGGAGAGACTGGAGGGGGTCAAGATAAGAAGAGAGGGGGAGAGACTGGAGGGGGTCAAAAGGAAGACGGGGAGAGACTGGAAGGGGGTCAAGAGAAGGGGAGAGACTGGAGGGGTCAAAAGGAGAGACGGGAGAGACTGGAAGGGGGTCAAGAGAAGAAGGAGAGACTGGAGGGGGTCAAAAGGAGAGAGGGGGAGAGACTGGAAGGGGGTCAAGAGAAGGGGAGAGACTGGAGGGGGTCAAAAGGAGAGAGGGGGAGAGACTGGAGGGGGTCAAGACAAGGGGAGAGACTGGACAGGGGGTCAAGATAAGGAGAGACTGGAGGGGGTCAAGATAAGGGGAGAGACTGGAAGGGGTCAAGAGAAGGGGAGAGACTGGAGG
The DNA here is from genome assembly GCF_018296145.1 of Oncorhynchus tshawytscha. Taxonomy (NCBI): domain Eukaryota; kingdom Metazoa; phylum Chordata; class Actinopteri; order Salmoniformes; family Salmonidae; genus Oncorhynchus; species Oncorhynchus tshawytscha. The sequence continues at coordinate 23,707,800 of NC_056430.1, read as the reverse complement.
TTTGTCAAGAGAAGGGGAGAGACTGGAGGTGTGTCAAGAGAAGGGGAGAGGGGGAGTCAAGAGAGAAGGAGAGGGGGAAATACTGGAGGGGGTCAAGACAAGGAGAGAGGGGAGTCAAGAGAGGGAGAGGGGGAAATACTGGAGGGGGTCAAGACAAGGAGAGAGGGGGAAACAGGGGGTCAATAGAAGGAGAGAGGGGGTAAAGACTGGAGGTGGGTCAAAAGAAGGAGAGAGGGGTCAAGAGAAGGAGGGGGGAGACTGGAGGTGGGTCAAAAGAAGGAGAGGGGGTCAAGAGAAGGAGAGGGGGATACTGGTGGGTGGTCAAGAAAAGGAGAGAGGGGGAAGGACTGGAGGGAGGTGAAGAGAAGGAGAGTGGGGAGTCAGGAGGGGAGAGACTGGGGGGTCAAGAGAAGGAGAGAGGAGTCAAGAGAGGGGGAGAGACTGGAGAGAGGTGAAGAGAAGGGGAGAGACTGGAGGGGGTCAAAAGAAAAGAGGGGGAGAGACTCGAGGGGGTCAAAAGCAGGGGAGGGGAGAGACTGGAGTGGAGGTCAAGGAAAGGAGAGAAGGGGGAGACTGGAGGGGGTCAAGAGCAGGAGAGGGGGAGAGACTGGAGGGGGTCAAAAGAAAAGCTGGGGGAGACTGGAGGGGGTCAGGAGTAGGAGAGAGAGAGAGGGGGAGAGACTGGAGGGGTGTCAATAGGAGAGGGGGATAGAGACTGAATGGGCGTCAAGAGAAGGAGGGGAGACTGGAGGGGGTCAAGAGAAGGAGGGGGAGACTGGAGGTGGATCAAGAGAAGGAGAGTAGGGGGAGAGGCTGGAGGGGTTGAGAGGGGTGGTCATGACCCCAGCAGCCTGGCCCTGTAGGACCCCAGCAGCCTGGCCCTGTAGGACCCCAGCAGCCTGGCCCTGGCCTGGGAGAGCAGAGCTCTGCTGACACGTCTGTTTAGTTTAGCTCAGCTAACAGCTCCGCTAACAACTAAACCCCCACTGGAAACATCTAGACCAGCCCAGAGAGATCAGGGGTCAGATGATGATGTCACTGCGTCATGTCGAATAGAGAAGAAAAAACATTGACTATGTAATTAACAGCCATTCTCACCCCACCCCAACCCACTGGCTGTGGAACAGGCTGAGGGGTGTCTCCATCTGCTTCCCTGGAGCAGACTATGATGTTGTATCTAGGCTAATTGAGTATCTTCACTACTGAAAGGTAAATGATTGCTTTATCTATCCAGTCAGTGACTGCATAATGCGGTTTGTTTCTGAGGAGTTCTGTACAGTCTTGTTGAGGAGTGATCAGGTCCATACATGGAAGTGTTGGCTTCTCTCCTCCAGCAGTGTGTTTGACCCAGTCGGTGTGTTCGTACTGTCACTGCCAATCAGACCCCAGCTCTGCTATTCCCATCTGCTGAGTTTATCTGAATCCCAGCTGATAAAATGTGTTCGTGTTAGAGAGAGAGACTCCCTGAGTCTGTGTCTCGTGGCTCTGGGCTCTCTGTTTATGTGTAGAGCTGGCAGAGGTAAAATGACTTGTTCTATTGGACTGAGCTTAATCTACTGTAATACTTTGATGTCGCTCCCTGGCTCCTCCTAACCTCTCCTCACCAGCTCTCCTCTCCCCCAACCCTTCAGAGTCATTCCAGATTGTTCTGAAGTAGTTTCTGTGGTTAGAAACAGATAAGATTAGCATTCCTTCAACATTATTTTGTTGAAATTGAATTTGAAAAAAGAGGTGAAGAATCCAATCAAATGGTTAAAAGCCACTCACGGACCCCGCACACCAGTCCCAACCCAACAACCAATATACAGTACAGCGTTCTGTATGGTAGTATGTAGCTGCAGTTTGGAGTATTGATTCTTCATCCTTTCAAACTACATAAATGATTTCAGCATAATCTGAGATGGATAGTGTCAATCCTCTTGTGCTTTTTGAGGTGGAACTACCTTCACCTTCATAACCACTCACTCACTTTGTAACCTCCGACGCTCAGATTCTCCCTCAGCCTACTATCTCTCTTTGTCTCCAGGCCTTCAATCCCCCCCCCCCACCTTACCCTTATCCAGCCCCGGCTCCATGCACCCCCAACCATTCATCCTCACCTCCATGCAGCCCCAACCCTGTAGTCCCACCCATGCCTTCAGTCGGCCGTAGATCTCTTCCGAGCTGTCAGACCCTAATTGGTTGACCCAGAGGGCATTGTGCGTCATACCACAGGATAATTCATTGACTCCCTCTGACATCATCAGCAGTGGCGGTAGATATACACATAGAAAAGTCCTCCATTTAGATTGAGCACTCTATTATTACTAGTGTTCTGGTGTTGTATCACTCTTAAAGCAACAACAGCACAATAGCTAAAGTACACCGACCAGGCAAAGAGCCACACAACATCAAATGGAATCACGTCTCTCATGTCGATGGAATTGCTCTCTTGAATGTTTGCCAGCCTGCTGCTTCCAGCTGCGCTTCCTCTCTCTTCCCCTGGCCAGAGCTCAGAACAAGTCTTCATTGGTTGGGAATATTATTGCCCTCCAACTCCACCAACACCTTGTTGATCTGATGGGAAGCCGGGCCAGCTGGTCTGTAATTGGCTGGTTGGAGCACGGTGTGCTGGAGCGCTAGCCCTTGTTTGGCTTGTTCGAACACACACACACATTGCAGCGTTGGGCCATGGCATTCAAAATCTGTCAGGTGGAATTCTTTAGCAAGTGGATTAACACTTGTGCCAGGCTGCATCTGTACAGAACCAGAGGGGAAGGGAGGAGTGGGTGATTAAAACCCACTGAGCACTCCTTAGTTAACCCCCTATACTGAGCACTCCTTAGTTAACCCCCTATACTGAGCACTCCTTAGTTAACTCCCTATACTGAGCACTCCTTAGTTAACTCCCTATACTGAGCACTCCTTAGTTAACCCCCTATACTGAGCACTCCTTAGTTAACTCCTATACTGAGCACTCCTTAGTTAACCCCCTATACTGAGCACTCCTTAGTTAACCCCCTATACTGAGCACTCCTTAGTTAACTCCCTATACTGAGCACTCCTTAGTTAACTCCCTATACTGAGCACTCCTTAGTTAACTCCCTATACTGAGCACTCCTTAGTTAACTCCCTATACTGAGCACTCCTTAGTTAACTCCCTATACTGAGCGTCTCCTTAGTTAACCCCCTATACTGAGCACTCCTTAGTTGACCCCCGACACAGAGCATTTCTGTTTATATGCAAAAGATTGTTCTAGTACAACTTTTATGTACCCTCATGTACAACATTTTAATTCTTAATCAGGAACATTCAATTTCAGGAACACATCCCTTCTTGTCCTACTGCAGGGGTTTCAAGACTGTTTTGGCCCGCGATCCCATTTTGATGTAAAAAAAAATTGCGACCCCACCAGGTAAAAGATGTGATGTGAACAGTGATGTGATGCCACATTTGTAGGAAGAAAACAGTAACCGTTCTGTTTATTCCAGCCACATCTAGAGGCTATGAACCAAGAGCGAGTCTTTGGCGACCCCATATTCAAATAGTTTGGGAAAAGCTGCCCTATTGTGTGGTTGGAAGGCAGCATATATGACCCCCTACCTTCCACTGCTGTCATGCACTTTAACAAGGACAGAGACGGCTTCTGTGTCTGTCTGATAAAGTGCATAGATCAGTTGACGTGGATCTCTCTAGGTTTTATTGCAGTCTATCCGTTTGCACGATAAAAGAAAGATGTCCAACATGTTTATCTGATAGAATGACTAACACCCTAACATGAAACGCTGTTTATTGCAGGGTGATGTAGCCAGTCTATCAGTCCTTATGACATGTTGGCATGTTGTTGTGTGTGCCAGTGTGTATCCACGGCCTTGTATTCAATGCGTAGCCTAGGCCTGTATGTTCTTGTAATTTTTTCATACATGTGGCTTGTGTGGGACACACTCCCACGTTTAACTATTCCTCCAGGCTGAGGGGAGAGTGTGAGTGTGTAGTGAGTGAAGTGTGCACGTGTGTGTGCGTTTAAAACATATATACAGTTGAAGTCGGAAGTTTGCATACACCTTAGCCAAATACATTTAAACTCAGTTTTTCACAATTCCTGACATTAAATCCTAGTTAAAATTCCCTGTCTTAGGTCAGTTAGGATCACCACTTCATTTTAAGAATGTGAAATGTCAGAATAATAGAAGAGAGAATTATTTATTTCAGCTTTTATTTATTTCATCACATTCCCAGTGGGTCCGAAGTTTACATACACTTAATTAGTATTTGGTAGCATTGCCTTTAAATTGTTTAATTTGGGTCAAACGTTTCAGGTAGCTTTCCACAAGCTTCCCACAATAAGTTGGGGGAATTTTGGCCCGTTCCTCCTGACAGAGCTGGTGTAACTGAGCCAGGTTAGTAGGCCTCCTTGCTCGCACATGCCTTTTCAGTTCTGCCCACAAATGTTCTATAGGATTGAGGTCAGGGCTTTGTGATGGCCACTCCAATACCTTGACTTTGTTGTCCTTCAGCCATTTTGCCACAACTTTGGAAGTATGCTTGGGGTCATTGTCCATTTGGAAGACCCATTTGCAACCAAGCTTTAACTTCCTGACTGATGTCTTGAGATGTTGCTTCAATATATCCACATAATTTCCCTGCCTCATGAGGCCATCTATTTTGTGAATTGCACCAGTCCCTCCTGCAGAAAATCACCCCCACAACATGATCCTGCCACCCCGTACTTCACAGTTGGGATGGTGTTCTTCGGCTTCCAAACCTCCCCTTTTTCCTCCAAACATAACGATGGTCATTATGGCCAAACAGTTCTATTTTTGTTTCATCAGACCAGAGGACATTTGTCCAAAAAGTACGATATTTGTCCCGATGTGCAGTGGCAAACCGTAGTCTGGCTTTTTTATGATGGTTTTGGAGCAGTGGCTTCTTCCTTGCTGAGCGGCCTTTCAGGTTATGTCGATATAGGACTCGTTTTACTGTGGATATAGTTACTTTCGTACCTGTTTCCTCCAGCATCTTCACAAGGTCCTTTGCTGTTGTTCTGGGATTGATTTGCACTTTTCGCACCAAAGTAAGTTAATCTATAGGAGACAGAACGCGTCTCCTTCCTGAGCGGTATGATGGCTGCGTGGTCCCATGGTGTTTATACTTGCGTACTATTGTTTGTACAGATGAACTTGGTACCTTCAGGCGTTTGGAAATTGCTCCCATAGATGAACCAGACTTGTGGAGGTCTTTGCTGATTTCTTTTGATTTTCCCATGATGTCAAGCAAAGAGGCACTGAGATTGAAGTTAGGCCTTGACGTACATCCACAGGTACACCTCCAATTGACTCAAATTATGTCAATTAGCCTATCAGAAGCTTCTAAAGCCATGACATCATTTTCTGGAATTTTCCAAGCTGTTTAAAGGCACAGTCAACTTAGTGTATGTAATCTTCTGACCCACTGGATTTGTGATAGAGTGAATTTTAAGTGAAATAATCTGTCTGTAAACAATTGTTGGAAAAATGACTTGTGTCATGCACTAAGTACATGTCCTAACCGACCTGCCAAAACTATAGTTTGTTAATAAGACATTTGTGGAGTGGTCGAAAAACAAGTTTTAATGACTCCAACCTAAGTGTATGTAAACTTCCGACTTCAACTGTATATTTAGGCAGGGAGTCCCATTGAGACCAAGGTCTTTTTTTCAAAGGAGCTCTGCATGACAATATTAACATAAACCTCAGGAAATTTGACAACAGAAAGAGAGAGAGAGTGTGTATAGTGTGGCTGGTGGCCAGTGGATCCAGTGTGCAGTCTGGCTGCATTAGCAGGTAATAAATGTGGACTTAAACTCTGGGCCGCTCTCTCTCTCCCCCCTCCTTAGTCACTACCTCATATGGATTGTCACATGGCCCATGGTGCTCTGCTCTCTCTTCCTGCTCATTCAGACCATGCTGATGGCTAAACCATCTGAGTCCCATCTGCTTCATGTTGTGCCCCAAGGCCTCCCTTCCCAACCCTGCTCTATAAACCCACCAATATGGCCGCCGTCTGTCTACAAGGCTTTCCCTCCCCAGCTCCAGCCCCACTCTAAACCCCCCAACCACCGCCAATATGGCCGCCATCTGTCTCCCAGGCCCTCCATCCACAGCTCCAGCCCCACTCTAAACCCCCAACCACCCCTAATATGGCCGCCATCTGTCTCCCCAGGCCCTCCATCCACAGCTCCAGCCCCACTCTAAACCCCCAACCACCCCTAATATGGCCGCCATCTGTCTCCCAGGCCCTCCATCCCCAGCTCCAGCCCCACTCTAAACCCCCAACCACCCCTAATATGGCCGCCATCTGTCTCCCAGGCCCTCCATCCCCAGCTCCAGCCCGCTCTATAACCCCTTCAATATGGCCACTGTCTGTCTCCTCTCTCTGCTCTCTGGACAGCAGAAACACCTCTGTCCGCTGCATAGGAAATTATTCTCACTTCCAAGTACCTTTTTGAAGTTCTGCCCTATCCTCTTCCCAGGAAGTGAAGAAGCTCACAGCCTTCTGTCTTGCAGACTATAGTCTACCTTTGATTCACTGTCTCTCCTCCTTGGAGGAGCAGGACAGCTGTCCCCATTCTGCTGGAGATTTGATCTCTCTCCCTCTCTTTCTTACCTCCTGGAACTGTGGTTACTGACTTCTCCTTTCTTTCTGATTATGAGAGCTCTTAAACCAGCCCCTGTCAGGCCTGCAGTGTAGTCCCTGCTTCAGTGCTGCTCAGAACAGAGGGAGTCAAAGAGGTAGACGACTGGACAGGCTTGGGGGTCGGAATGGTGCAGGAAAAGGCTTAGTGGTGTAGGTGGACAGCATTTAAAATGTGTAAAAGAGAGAGTGCTCGAGCAGCACCAGTCCAGCTGTGTCTGAGCCCAGAGGTGTGTCTCTGTCTGTCTGGATCTGATTGAGGGAATAGAGGAAAAAGCTCACGCGTCTTTGGAAAAGTCTGATCAATGTCTGATCTAGTAGACTGGAACCGCTAGAGTCCTTAAGAACGGAAAATACGTTGAGTGAAGACAACAGAATCAAATAAGAATAGTTTTCCTACACATTTGTCTACTTTTAGCTACTGTAGTTAGTGCTGGCTGTTAGGGTACAGTAGTAGATCAAATCAAATGTATTTATAAAGCCCTTCTTACATCAGCTGATATCTCAAAGTGCTGTACAAAAACCCAGCCTAAAACCCCAAACAGCAAGCAATGCAGATGTAGAAGCACGGTGGCTAGAAAAAACTCCAGAGAAAGACCAGAACCTAGGAAGAAACCTAGAGAGGAACCAGGCTACGATGGGTGGCCAGTACTCTTCTAGCTGTGCCGGGTGGAGATTATAACAGAACATGGCCAAGATGTTCAAATGTTCATAGATGACCAGCAGGGTCAAATAATAATAATCACAGTGGTTGTCGAGGGTGCAACAGGTCAGCACCTTAGTAGTAAATGTCAGTTGGCTTTTCATAGCCGATCATTCAGAGTATCTCTACCGCTCCTGCTGTCTCAGGAGAGTTGAAAACAGCAGGTCTGGGACCGGTAGCACGTCCAGTGAACATGTCAGGGTTCCATAGCCGCAGGCAGAACATTTAAAACTGGAGCAGCAGCACGGCCAGGTGGACTGGGGACAGCAAGGAGTCATCAGGCCAGGTAGTCCTGAGGCTCTCTCTCTCAGGTCCTCCTCAGAGAGAGAGAGAGAGATAGATAGAGAGACTTCCGGCGCCGACAGAGATGGCCGCCTCGCTTCGCGTTCCTACTGAAATTCACACAGGACACCGGATGAGACAGGAGAAATCCTCCAGATATAACAGACTGACCCTAGCCCCCCGACACAAACTACTGCAGCATAAATACTGGAGGCTGAGACAGGAGGTGTCGGGAGACACTGGCCCCATCCGACGATACCCCCGGACAGGGCCAAAGAGGCAGGATATAACCCCACCCACTTTTTCAAAGCACAGCCCCCACACCACTAGAGGGATATCTTCAAGCACCAACTTACCATCCTGAGACAAGACCGAGTATAGCCCACAAAGATCTCCCCCACGGCACAACTCAAAGGGGGGCGCCAACCCAGACAGGAAGATCCGTCAGTGACTCAACCCACTCAAGTGACGCAACCTCCTAGGGACGGCATGGAAGAGCACCAGTAAGCCAGTGACTCAATCCCTGTAATAGGGTTAGAGGCAGAGAATCCCAATGGAAAGAGGGGAACTGGCCAGGCAGAGACTGCAAGGGTGGTTCGTTGCTCCAGTGCCTTTCTGTTCACCTTCACACTCCTGGGCCAGACTACACTCAATCATAGGACCTACTGAAGAGACGAGTCTTCAGTAAAGACTTAAAGGTTGAGACCGAGTCTGCGTCTCTCACATGGGTAGGCAGACCATTCTATAAAAATTGAGCTCTTGGAGAAAGCCCTACCTCCAACTGTTTGCTTAGAAATTCTAGGGACAGTAAGGAGGGCCTGCGTCTTGTGACCGTAATGTACGTGTAGGTATGTAAAGTACGTGTAGGTATGTGAAGTAGGACCAACTCGGAGAGATAGGTAGGAGTAAGCCCATGTAACGTTTTGTAGGTTAGCAGTAATCAGCCCTTGCCTTAACAGGAAGCCAGTGTAGAGAGGCTAGCACTGGAGTAATATGATAACATTTTGGGGTTCTAGTCAGTATTCTAGCAGCTGTGTTTAGCACTAACTGAAGTTTATTTAGTGTTTTATCCTGGTAGCCGGAAAGTAGATTATTACAGTAGTCCAACCTAGAAGTGACAAAAGCATGGAATTTTTTTCTGTCTCATTTTTGGACAGAAAGTTTCTGATTTTTGCAATGTTATGTAGATGGAAAAAAGCTGTCCTTGAAACAGTCTTGATGTGTTCGTCAAAAGAGAGATCAGGGTCCAGAGTAACTGCGAGGTCCTTCACAGTTTTATTTGAGACGACTGTACTACTATCAAGATTAATTGTCAGATTCATCAGAAGATCTCTTTGTTTCTTGGGACCTAGACAAGCATCTCTGTTTTGTCCAAGTTTAAAAGTAGAACATTTGCAGGCATCCACTTCCTTATGTCTGAAACACAGGCTTCCAGCGAGGGCAATTTTGGGGCTTCACCAAGTTTCATCGAAATGTACAGATGTGTGTCATCCGCATAGCAGTGAAAGTTAACATTATGTTTCCGAATGACATCACCAAGAGGTAACATATATAGTGAAAACAATAGTGGTCCTAAAACGGAAGCTTGAGGAACACCGAAATATACAGTTGATTTGTCAGAGGACAAACCATCCACAGAGACAAACTGATATCTTTCCGACAGATAAGATCTAAACCAGGCCAGAACTTGTCGGTGTAGACCAATTTGGGTTTCCAATCTCTCCAAAAGAATGTGGTGATCGATGGTATCAAAAGCAGCACTAAGGTCTAGGAGCACAAGGACAGATGCAGAGCCTCAGTCTGACGCTATTAAAAGGTAATTTACCACCATGACAAGTGCAGTCTCAGTGCTATGATTGGGTCTAAAACCAGACTGAAGCGTTTTGTATACATTGTTTTGTCTTCAGGAAGGCAGTGGATTGCTGCATAACAGCTTTTTCAAAAAATGTTGAGAGGAATGGGAGATTCGATATAGGCTGATAGTTTTTTATATTTTCTGGGTCAAGGTTGGGCTTTTTCAGGAGAGGCTTTATTACTGCCACTTTTAGTGAGTTTGGTACATATCCGGTGGATAGAGAGCCGTTTATTATGTTCAACATAGGAGGGCCAAGCACAGGATCCAGTATGCAGCTTGAAGGTTTAGAGGCCATGATTAGTTTCATCAATGTGTCAAGAGATACAGTACTAACACACTTGAGTGTCTCCCTTGATCCTAGTTCCTGGCCGAGTTGTGCAGACTCAGGACAACTGAGCTTTGGAGGAATACGCAGATTTAAAGAGGAGTCTGTAATTTGCTTTCTAATGATCATGATCTTTTTCTCAAAGAAGTTAATGAATTTTTCACTGCTGAAGTGAAAACCATCCTCTCTTGGGGAATGCTGCTTTTTAGTTAGCTTTGCGACAGTATCAAAAATAAATGTTGGATTGGTCTTTTTTTCCTCAATTAAGTTGGAAAAATAGGATGATCGAGCAGTAGTGAGGGCTCTTCGATACTGCACGGTACTGTCTTTCCAAGCTAGTCGGAAGACTTCCAATTTGGTGTGGCGCCATTTCCGTTCCAATGTTTTGGACGCTTGCTTCAGAGCTTGGGTATTTTCTGTATACCAGGGAGCTAGTTTATTATGACAAATGGTTTTTTGTTTTTAGGGGTGCGACTGCGTCTAGGGTATTGCGCAAGGTTAAATTGATTTTCTCAGTTAGGTGGTTAACTGATTTGAGTCGCCAATGACTAGGGTTTTCAATGGTGGGAGGCTTCAGCGTCTCAGACCCCGTAACGGGAGTAGAAGAGACCAGAGAAGGCTCGGCCTCTGACTCGCTGCTTAATGGGGAGAACCGGTTAAAAGTTTCTGTCGGCTGAATGAGCGACACCAGTTGAGCATTCCTACAGCATTTCCCTCCAGAAGCCATGAGATAGTTGTCCGGCTGCAGGAACTGTGCGATGGAATTTATACTACTATCTGTACTTACTGGTGGCACAGAAGCTGTTTCATCCTTTCCTACACTGAAATTACCGTTGCCTAACGATTGCGTCAGAAGCTGGGCTTGCAGCATTCTCCTGTGTATTATGAGTACAGCGACTGCAATTAGAAGGCATCATGTTACTACTTAGCTTCGGCTGGTGGAGGTCCTGACGAACGACTTCCAGATAAAGCGTCTGGCAATAGAATGGCCTTACTGAAGAGATCAGTGACTTTGAATGTGGCACTGTCATAGGGTGCTACCTTTCCAACAAGTCAGTTCATCATATTTCTGCCCTGCTAGAGCTGCCCCGGTCAACTGTCAGTGCTCTTATTATGAAGTGGAAAGATCTAGGAGAAACAACGGCTCAGGCGTGAAGTGGCAGGCCACACAAGCTCACAGAACGGGTGCGCCGGGTGCTGAAGCAGATAGAGCTTAAACATCATCCGTCCTCAGCAGCAACACTCACTATAGAGTTCCATACTGCCTCTGGAAGCAACGTCAGTACAATAACTGTTCATTGGGAGCTTCATGAAATGGGTTTCCATGGCCAGCAGCCGTACACAAGCCTAAGATCACCATGTGCAATGCCAAGCATCGTCTGGAGTGGTGTAAAGTTTGTTGCTGTTGGACTCTGGAGCAGTGGAAACGCATTCTCTGGAGTGATGAATAATGATTCACCATCTGGCGGTCCGTCGGACGAATCTGGGTTTGACGGAAGCCAGGAGAACGTACCTGCCCCAATGTATAGTGCCAACTGTAAAGTTTGTTGGAGCAGGAATAATGGTCTAGGGCTGTTTTTCATGGTTCGGGCTTGACCCTTAGTTCCAGTGAAGGGAAATCTTAACACTACAGTATACAATGACATTCTAGACTATTCTGTGCTTCCAATTTTGTGGCAACAGTTTGGGAGGGGCCTTTACTATTTCTGCATGACAATGCCCTCGTGCACAAAGCGAGATCCATACAGAAATGGTTTGTCAAGATCAGTGTGGAAGAACTTGACTGGCCGGCACAGAGCCTTGACCTCAACTCCAACGAACACTTTTGGGATGAATTGAAACGCAGACTGCGAGCCACCCAACATCAGTGCCCAGCCTTACTTATTCTTTGTGGTTGAATGGAAGCAAATCCACACAGCAATGTTCCAACATCTAGTGGAATCCTTCCCAGAAGAGTAGAGGCTGTTATAGCAGCAAAGGTGGGACCAACTCCATATTAATGCCCATGATTTTGGAATGAGATGTTCGATTAGCAGGTGTCCACATACTTTTGGTGATGTAGTGTATGTGAGAATGCTATTCATTTACATTTCAGCTTTCAACACTATTGTTCCCTCCAAGCTCAAAGCCCTGGGTTTGGACACTACCATTCAACTAGATCCCGGACTTCATGACAGGCAGACCACAGGCTGTGAGGATTGGCAACAACACCTCCATACTGACTCTTAATACAGGGGCCCCCAGGGGTGTGTCCTCAGCCCTCTGCTGTACTCCCTGTTTACCCATGAATACAAGGCTTTGCACGACACCAACTCCATCATCAAGTTTGCTGATGACACCACGGTTGTAGACCTGATAACCAAAAACGACAAGTGAGCCTCCTATGGATGAGGTAAGTGATCTGGTGTGTGGTGCTAGGACAACAACCTCTCCCTCAACAGCAGCAAAACGAAGGAGTTGGTTGTTGACTTTAGGAAGCAGAGGAGGGAACACACCGCGCTCTGTATCAACGGGACTGCAGTAGAGAGACAGTTTTCCTCTCTGTCCACATCACAGATGACTTGACATGACTAATAACACCACCACTCTTGTCAAGAAGGCGCACAGCTCCTCTACTTCCTAAGACGTCTGAAGAAATGAGGCATGCCACCCCGCGTCCTCTCCAAGTAGTACTACTGCACCATCGAGAGTGTCTTGACCAATTGCATCACTGCCTGGTACAGAATTTCTCCATCCACGACCTCAATGCCCTGGGGCTGTGTTCCCACCCATCCAGGACATCTACTTGAAACGGTGCCTGAGGAAGTCCCGCAGCATCATCAAGGACTCTACACACCCCAGCCACGAGCTGTTCACTCACTTACCGTCGGGCAGACTGATAGCAACAGGCTCAGAGACCGTTTCTATCTTCAACCCATGAGACTCCTGAACACTTGAACTGGACTGACCACCAGCACTGACTCTCCACACCTTAACACACACACACCTTAACACACACACACACACACTCATTCATACTACACACATCACAACTGCTGCTACCAAAATCAAATCATTTTTACTATTGCTAATACTTCTCAATTCAAACACTTGCCCCCCCAATCTCCCTCTCCCCAAAACACATACGTTTCTGTATTATACTTATGCTAAAATGTATTATTCTATTCTACTGAGCCATTTACTTTGTTTGTGTTCTTATCTTTTATTATTTCTTATTGTTGCATGGTTGAGAATAAACCTGCAAGTAAGTATTTTGTTGGAAGGTGAATACCATGTGTGTCCTGTACATAAGAGTTGAAAACACACACCAGCATGGCCATGTGACTGACTGACACCCCATCCTCTATCCAGTGTAATCCTGTCAGGCTGAAGGACCTGGGAGCAGAGGCTGACTCTGAGCTGTCATGCAGTGGAATGGTGGTGTGGTTGAGAAATATCCCCCACTCTGGTGTCACTCACATTAAGGGAATGGAGACATGCTACGCTTTCCAAAAACAGACATGAATATGTCTGATCTCTCAATTTTCTCTTGTTCTGGTCTTTAGACCACAAACCACAATAATGTTTTTGTTTTAGTAACACGACTCTTACTGTGACTCAGAGGCTTTGTTCTCCTATGGCTCTTGCATGTCATTATGACACCTGTGTACTTAACCAAACAGGGGAAGAAAACCTTCAATCTGTTTCAATAGGTCCAACAAACACCTGCCTGCCCTGCAGCCTCTGCTCTCTGTTCCACCAACACGGCTTCTTTTTAAATCTATGAGGCGTTTGGTTCGCCACACTGTCTGCTGTCGATACTCCCATTCGTCTTCTGCCCGTCTCCCTATTTGACGTGTTGAATTAGCACATGGCTGGGTAGCCTATTTGTTTAAATGACTTGTTTTATGTGTTGGTGAGGGCTGTGTGTTGTGCCAGGCCTACTATACGCTGTCCTTATCTCCAGTCTGTTCATCAGTGGTTTAATTGGGCCTGGCCATGTGGTGTTGTGTTATCATGCAGAGCCAGAGTAGTGACACGCGCTGGGGCCTTCTGACCCAGCCTGGTCCCTCTCTAGTCCTCCCCGGCCCGATCTGGCCCGACCCGACCCAGCCCACTGGCCTCAAAGGCAGGCAGGTTTTACAGAGCTGAACACCGTGCTCTCTTTCTGCTGGGCCGTTATAAGAGGCGGGGGCTGGGGGCCGAGGGACAGAGTAAGCACAGGACGTATCTGCCTTTTATACGTGCTGGCGTGCCTCTCCCTGCATGTGTCGGGCAGATTTGTGGCAGGGCCCTCTGAACTCTGGGAATATTAGTATGGCTGTGCTGCCTGGAGGGGACAGGGCTCATTGCAAACGTCTGAGAGGAAGGGAGGAAAATGACTTGCTCTCTCATTCTCACTTTCTTGGGTTAAAGTACTCACATACACAGCTGTTCAATGGTCTCACGAGTGGAGCAGCGGTCTATGGCACTGCATCTCAGTGCTAGAGGCGTCACTACAGACCCTGGTTCGATTCCAGGCTGTATCACAACCAGCCGTGATTGGGAGTCCCATAGGGCGCCGCATTATTGGCCCGGTGTCGTTAGGGTTTGTCATTGTAAATACGAATTTGTTCTTAACTGGCTTGCCTAGTTAAATAAAGGTTAAATAAAAAGTACGATGGCATCACGAGTTATGACTTATGAGCTATCTCCGTTGAGTCAGTCACCTGCTGCCACACACATCAGGTAAAGAGATACTTCGGGATTTTGGCATCTACTTCCCCAGAGTCAGATGAACTGGTGGATACTATTCTTATGTCTGTGTGTAGTTTGAAGGAAGTTGCTAACTATCGGCATTGCAATTGCTAACTAGTGTTAGCACAATGACTGGAAGTCTATGGGTAACTGCTCATTACGCTAATGCTGGTTAGCATTGGACACCAAGACATACAAATGGTCTCCACCAGTTCATCTGACTCTGTAGAAGTAGTTAAAGGGCCTCATTGCCAAAATCCCAAAGTATCATTTTAACTTCACCCAGTCTCAATCACTGGATTTACCTTATCATCCCACGTCTGCCCCTGTATCAGTGTTAGTTGGATACACATACACACTCCCTCTCTCCCAGGAGTGTGTCAGGAGTGTGTGAACAGTCTTCCTCAGCCCTCCCATCATAAATGGCTTATCAATATAAATCTGACCATATGCGGCTTTCAGGCACTCCATCATTGCCAGATGGACTGACACACATACACACAGACACACTGCCAGAGGTGTAAAACTTGTGCATAAATCAGTGGTGGATCAGGGGCTTCTCAGAAGCCATCTCTCTAGCAGCAGTCTGGAAATGTTGAATTCATCTCAACCCTAATAGAAGACAGGTGTCTGTTATAGTGATCCTCTCCACTGAAACCAATGCTCTCTTCTTGCCATGAAGCTCACAGCACAGCTTGGGTAAGTACAGTATGTTCCTCATAACAAATATGTCTGCCAAGCTGAGAGAGAAACAGAGATGGGGAGAGATGTCTGAGGGATACCTGAGTGAGAGAAAAGTACTGTCTGACAGACATTGAGAACCTATCATTGGGTTTAGCTGTTTTCTATCCAGAAGTAGCCTATCAAGAGCTCTATCCAGAAGTAGCCTATAAAGAGCTCTGTCCAGAAGTAGCCTATAAAGAGCTCTGTCCAGAAGTAGCCTATAAAGAGCTCTGTCCAGAAGTAGCCTATAAAGAGCTCTGTCCAGAAGTAGCCTATAAAGAGCTCTGTCCAGAAGTAGCCTATAAAGAGCTCTTTCCAGAAGTAGCCTATAAAGAGCTCTGTCCAGAAGTAGCCTATAAAGAGCTCTGTTGGAGTGAAGTGAGCATGACCTCCAGAGAAGCAGTAGCAGTGTGAGGGCTAGAGGAGGGACTAGAGGAGGGTTAGGCTGGTTGGTGTATGTCTGTCCAGACCCAGACTGATGCACTATTAAATTAGGATGAGTTTGTCTTGGTAATACTGTCCAATTGAGCTTCAGAGACATTAATAAATGCTGCTGTTGTTGGTAGGATCAACGGGGGTGACATTCTGTGTTTGTTTGTGCGTGTGTCCGCTCTCCGTCCAGCAGGCAGTGACATTGATTTCCTCTCCCTGTAACTTCCTGTGTGAGCTGATAGATAGTTTCCAGTGGCAGCCCTCTGTCTCACTGACAGACTATTTTGATCCCCATCTCTCCTTCTTTCATCCCTCCATCCCTGAGCTCCAGACCACAGCCCTCTCATTTATTAATCATCACCACTGATCTCAGAGGGAGTGTGTGTGTGTGTCTGTAGAAGAAGAAGGAATTAGAGAGGGAGAGAAATGGAAGGAGAAAGAACCAGGCCCTGGCTTTAAGTATACACTTTCTCCACATCCATCTCACTAGCTTCATATCTGCATCTCTTCACCCCTCCATCTCGCCACGGTCCAGATCCAAGAGATCCCGTCTGTGTGGACGACATGACCTCATGCAGCTTAGCTCAGGAGAGAGAGAGCACTAGCATGGCTCTGCTGTGAAATAAAGATACTCATGACATCATTCACTTTTCCAACGTGTTATGTAATGGATTGCAGTATGAGAATCATTGTGACCTTTGACCATGTAAAGCCATGGTGAAGTCACAACTCCAAAAGGAAATACTCATTTGGTCGTGTACCAAGTACCGAGTCTTATCGT
This sequence comes from Oncorhynchus tshawytscha, assembly GCF_018296145.1. Lineage (NCBI taxonomy): Eukaryota > Metazoa > Chordata > Actinopteri > Salmoniformes > Salmonidae > Oncorhynchus > Oncorhynchus tshawytscha. The sequence goes on along the minus strand of NC_056430.1, from coordinate 23,691,331 downwards.
CCTTATCAAGGTGTTTGATAGAGGCTTTTGGTTTGACATTTTCTTTTCTTTGAGATGATTATCTGTCAGGGTTGTTATGAATATGATGTATTGATTGATAATGACATGCTATATATGTTTATCACATTTGAGTTTTCTATTTTCAGATCCCGTTCTCTCTGGTCCAGTTTCCACTGTGGGAGTATTTAAAGGTATGGATCCTCCTCTGTCTCTCTGTGCTGTAATGTGTCCCTGTAATGAAGGTGCCATGAAGTCGTAATAGGATGCTTATGTTCTGACACATTTACAGTGGAGTCGGCCCGACTTGGCCATGTCTCCTCGGCAGTAGAGGTTGGGAAATTACTGCCTCGTTTAATGGGTCACCACGGCTACCATCAAATGGAGCTGCAATTAGTCATCATCTCCTAGCATGGTCAACTCCCTCTCTCTCTCTCTGTTCCTCTCCCGCGCTATATCTCTCTATCGCTCCTTCTCCATTGTCTGGTCTTGGACACATAAAAGCTGTTTTTCTTTGAAAGCGTTTGTGAGAGTGACATCATGTCTCCGGGGGCGTGGGCAGCAGAACATTCCATTAACGTTAGGCCCAAACGAGCAGTGCAGCGTGGACCGACCAGGAGGGGAGGGAAGGGGGTCAATAGACCACACAGCTGTGCGGGAGCGGGGGACGGAACTGCACCCCCCCACCCCCTGCTGCAGAGTAAGACGTGTCATTCACAAGCCCCTCTTTGTCACAATCTCAAAGGCCTTCACTCCAGGCTATCTGCACACAGCCATTAGGAAAAAGTTTAACTGAACAGGCCAGCTCTGGAATCTGGCCCCTCTCCCCAAACTCCGCTCTCCCCTCCTCTCTCTTGTCCCCTCTGCCCATCTACCCTTCTATCCTATCTCCTCTCTAACCTCTCCTCTCGCCTAATGAGTTGTAGTCTCTCCTGGAGATCCCTGGCCTGAAAACCATAAAAGCGTAGAGGGGAGAATAGAGAGAACCTCAAGCTTCACTTAGAAAAACGAATAGCTAGCTAATGGTTAAATGTATTTTTTGGATGTCTGGAGAGCCAGGAGACTGGTTAATGTGTGTTAATGTGTATGTCTGTGTGCGCCTGCCGTCTGTGTGTGGCATTCTCACCCTGAGCTCCACATCTGCTCCGGGGTAGAAATGTGCTGCTTTACGGCTTTTTATTTGTGTTTCATACGGAGCCAGCAGCACAGCTGTCAGCAGACACCCAGAGCTCCTCACACATCACCCAACCTGTACAGACCAACAGAGACCTTCCTCATCCCATTAACATGCTATGGGATCAATCTATACTAAGAAATATAATATATATACAATCTATACAAACGTTCATGCTAATATCTCACTGACATCAATGCATGATTTTATGTTAAACTTGCACACACATTTCACAAGTTAGGATTTAGCCCCTATGTCAATCGAATTCATTCAACAAATGAGCCAGAGCAATCAGCAAACCAACACTACGTACCTTTTAACCACCAGATCCATTAAAACATCCCCAACACACACACTGTCTTCCTCCCATAGCTGACCAAACCAACACTACGTACCTTTTAACCACCAGATCCATTAAAACATCCCCAACACACACACTGTCTTCCTCCCATAGCTGACCAAACCAACACTACGTACCTTTTAACCACCAGATCCATTAAAACATCCCCAACACACACACTGTCTTCCTCCCATAGCTGACCAAACCAACACTACGTACCTTTTAACCACCAGATCCATTAAAACATCCCCAACACACACACTGTCTTCCTCCCATAGCCGACCAAACCAACACTACGTACCTTTTAACCACCAGATCCATTAAAATATCCTCAACACACACACTGTCTTCCTCCCATAGCCCACCAAACCAACAGAGCTTATTACAAACATGTCCATCACCACATAAGTCTACACCACACACACACACACACACTGTAGAAGGAGGATGAGGTAGGTCTATTTTGACCAGGCATATTTCCCTCTTATTAGTCATTCAGGAGGGAGAAGTGGAGAGGCTTCCCACCATGCAGGCATTTGATGTGGAAAACAAAGTCCCCCTTTCAATCTGCAACCTAATGGAATAAATATGACACATCCTCTCCTTGCTCTCCCAAATCTACATGTGTGTTTACGTTTGAATGTGTGTGTATACACGTGTGTGTGCGTTTATTTTCAGCAAACTTAACATGTGTAAATATTTGTATGAACATAACAAGATTCAACAACTGAGACATAAACTGAACAAGTTCCACACATGTGATTAACATAAATGGAATAGTGTGTCCCTGAACAAACGGGGGGTTAAAATCAAAAGTAACTGTCAGTATCTGGTGTGGCCACCAGCTGCATTAAGTACTGCAGTGCATCTCCTCAACGACTGTACCACATTTGCCAGTTCTTGCCGTGAGGTGTTACCCCACTCTTCCACCAAGGCACCTGCAAGTTCCTGGACATTTCTGGGGGGAATGGCCCTAGCCCTCACCCTCCGATCCAACAGGTCCCAGGCGTGCTCAATGGGATTGAGATCCGGGCTCTTCGCTGGCCATGGCAGAACACTGACATTCCTGTCTTGCAGGAAATCACGCACAGAATGGGCAGTATGGCTGCTGGCATTGTCATGCTGGAGAGTCATGTCAGGATGAGCCTGCAGGAAGGGTACCACATGAGGGAGGATGATGTCTTCCCTGTACCTCACAGCATTGAGATTGCCTGCAATGACAACAAGCTCAGTCCGATGATGTTGTGACACACCGCCCCAGACCAAGACGGACCCTCTACCTCTAAATCTATCCCGCTCCAGAGCACAGGCCTCGGTGTAACGCTCATTCCTTCGACGATAAACGCAAATCCGACCATCATCCCTGGTGAGACAAAACTGCGAATCGTCAGTGAAGAGCACTTTTTGCCAGTCCTGTCTGATCCAGCGACGGTGGGTTTGTGCCCATAGGCAACATTCTTGCCGGTGATGTCTGGTGAGGACCTGCCTTACAACAGGCCTACAAGCCCTCAGTCATGCCTCTCTCAGCCTACTGCTGACAGTCTGAGCACTGATGGAGGGATTGTGTGTTACTGGTGTAACTAGGGCAGTTGTTGTTGCCATCCTGTCCCGCAGGTGTGATGTTCAGATGTACCGATCCTGTGCAGGTGTTGTTACACGTGATCTGCCACTGCGAGGACGATCAGCTGTCTGTCCTGTCTCCCTGCAGCGCTGTCTTAGGTCTCACAGTACAGACATTGCAATTTATTGCCCTGGCCACATCTGCATTCCTCATTCCTCCTTGCAGCATGCCTAAGGCACGTTCACACAGATGAGCAGGGACCCTGGGCATCTTTGTTTTTGTGTTTTTCAGAGTCAGTAGAAAGACCTCTTTAGTGTCCTAACTGTGACCTTAATTGCCTACTGTCGGTAAGCTGTTAGTGTCTTAACAAACGTTCCACAGGTGCATGTTCATTAATTGTTTAAGCATGGGAAACAGTGAAGATCTGTGAAGTTGTTTGGATTTTTACAAATTATCTTTGAAAGACAGGGTCCTGAAAAAGGGACATTTTTCCATGCTGTTCCTCAATTGCCTGCCCCTTTATGAAATCATCCCTGCTTCGTCTGTTCTATGACAAGCAAACTGTTACAATGTGTTTTCAAAAAGGGCCAGCAATTATCTGTTGGCCTTGGGCCGAACCTGCAGCCCAACTACATCCAGAACTCTACACCAGAATCCAACACAACCAAACAGCATTCAGACCTGCCATGCTCACCAATGTTGCGGAGAGAGGGAAAGGATGGCATGATGGTTGTTTTATAGCAGCAGCTAGGAAACCCCAAACAAGACAAGTATAGGTTGTGTAATTAGCTAGCGATGAGGTATTGTGTAATTAGTTGGGGTTCCAGTCCATCCTGTTTTATATGACGTTAGCCCAGATAGTGCCTTCTGTCACAATATTTGAACATAAACACAGAAATATGGAACACAGAGGCCTGAACTGATCCAACATAAGCGCAACACTCAACGTCAACAAAACAAAGGAGATGATCACGGATTTCAGGAAACAGCAGAGTGAGCACCCCCCCATCCACATCGAAGGGACAGTAGTGGAGAGGGTAGAACGTTTTAAGTTCCTCAGCGTACACATCACGGACAAACTGAATTGGTCCACCCACACAGACAGGGCGGTGAAGAAGGCGCAGCAGCATTCACAAAGCACTCGCAAACTTCTACAGATGCACAATCGAGAGCATCCTGTCGGGCTGTATCACTGCCTGGTACGGCAACTGCTCCACAACCACCCGAGCCACTGCCTGTTCAGCCCGCTGTCATCCAGAAGGCAAGGTCAGTACAGGTGCATCAAAGCAGGGACCGAGAGACTGAAAAACAGCTTCTATCTCAAGGCCATCCGACTGTTAAACAGCCACCACTAACATTGAGTGGCTGCTGCCAACATACTGACTCAACTCCAGCCACTTTAATATTGGAAAAATTGATGTAAAAATGTATCACTAGCCACTTTAAACAATGCCACTTAATATAATGTTTACATACCCTACATTACTCATCTCATATGTATATACTGTCCTCTATACCATCTACTGCATCTTGCCTATGCCGTTCTGTACCATCACTCATTCATATATTTTTATGTACATATTCTTTATCCCCTTACACATTGAGTGGCTGCTGCCAACACACTGACACTGACTCAACTCCAGCCACTTTAATAATGGGAATTGATGGGAAATGATGTAAATATATCACTAGCCACTTTAAACAATGCTACCTTATATAATGTTACTTACCCTACATTATTTATCTCATATGCATACGTATATACTGTACTCTATATCATTGACTGCATCCTTATGTAATACATGTATCACTAGCCACTTTAACTAAGCCACTTTGTTTACATACTTATCTCATATGTATATACTGTACTCGATACCATCTACTGTATCTTGCCTATGCTGCTCTGTACCATCACTCATTCATATATCTTTATGTACATATTCTTTATCCCCTTACACTGTGTATAAGACAGTAGTTTTGGAATTGTTAGTTAGATTACTTGTTGGTTATTACTGCATTGTCGGAACAAGAAGCACAAGCATTTCGCTACACTCGCATTAACATCTGCTAACCATGTGTATGTGACAAATAAAATTTGATTTGATTTGATAAGGTAGTTGTTTTGAAATTGTTAGGTTAGATTACTCGTTGGTTATTACTGCATTGTCGGAACTAGAAGCACAAACATTTCGCTACACTCGCATTAACATCTGCTAACCATGTGTATGTGACAAATACATTTGATTTGAAGCTCCATGGTGAATATAACTCCATAAGCTCCATGGTGAATATAACTCCATAAGCTCCATGGTGAATATAACTCCATAAGCTCCATGGTGAATATAACTCCATAAGCTCCATGGTGAATATAACTCCATAAGCTCCATGGTGAATATTGAACAAATGTTGTTTCTTCCACATTTGGCAAGATAGTATAGACTGCAGACAGCTCTCTTCAGCTGGGTCCATTCTGTTCCCTCTTCACTTGGATGAGACCTAACCCCCATGAACATGTTCAAAATACAGAGCTTAGCTTCTCTTCTCTACTGACTGAGTGAGTCAATTAGTTCACATATCAGTACAGCATAACTTTATCAGCCAGGGCTCTTCTGCTGAGCAGAGGAGTTTTGGGGACCTTTACTGCACTTTTTTCTTGTCTTTCCCCTTCCCCCTCTCTTTCTGTCCTGTAATGTGCTTGGGAAAAGAGCGAATGACATCATTCTGGAGATGGCGAGGGGAACACAGAAATAGCCGCGCAGTTTGGTTCCCAGCCCCAGGCCGATTCCGATGAGGTTTGAGATGTGTTTTTAATGCGTCTGATAACTCCAATAACCACCCCCTCTTTCTCCCTCTCACTATCTCTTCCTCTCTCTCTATCTCTCTCTCTCTCTCTCTTCTTTCTCTCTCCTCTCAGACTCAGTGGTCACGGAGGCAAGGTCACACTCTCTACTCTTGGCAGGCTGCAGTGTGCGGAGCTTTTGCAGGTGCAGAGGATTATATGCTGCTTTGGGAAAGGCAGAGAGGGAGGGAGGATGGTAGAGGGCCAGGAATATAGAAAGTTTAACCAAGCCACATTCCTGAAGAATTCTACACCGGTTGCCTCGGTTGGCACAGTATCTTTTACCTGCGTCAGAGGCCTGGAAAGACAGGAGACCGTTGGAAAAAAAGAGAAAGCACTTTTGATTGATCGAATGTTTTTGCTGTAGATAGAGGTAAAGTTATTGGTCGATTGACTCACTCTGTCAGTAAGTGCTGCACACATAGAGGGCTAGGTTTCAGTGTTGTGCCTCAGCACAGATGAGCATCAGGGGAATGGAAGAAAGGAGGAGAAGAGACGGGAGTCCAGGAGGGGGGAGAAGGCACTGGGGCCCATGCAGCTGTCTGACATCCTGAGCAATGAGGCCTGAAGCGGTCTCAGGCAGAGAGAGAGAGAAACCGAGAGGGAGGGGGAACAAAATAGTGAGGAAGAGAGAGGCGGAGTGTGTGAGAGAGTACATGAGTAACAGAGAGGGAGAGATGGATAGAGAGACAAAGAGAGAGAGAGACTAAGAGAGAAAGAGAGACAGTTGGGCCATAACTCTTTAGTCTGTGTGACAGGCCAGACAAAAAGCAGATTTGTAGGAGTTGAGGGCTGGAGCTGAGGACACTGCACCCTGAGGACCATAGACATGGCCACAAGCCACCCCACCTGGAGCAAGCACACACTGGGGAGGAAGGGCAGTTGGAGAGGAGAGCGAGGGGAAAGATGGGGGGTGTAGTAGAGGGAGAGAAATTGAGAGGTGAGGAGTAGAGATGGAAGAAGAAAGAAGGTAGAAGAGATGGGGGAGGAGAGAGAAAGCCAGGATGACAGAGGGGGAGACTCTGAGGTGTAATCTCTGAGTCTGAGTTGAGTTGAATTCCCCACACAACAGAGGACCAAGAGGGATGCTCAGGTTTCACTCGACTTCCCCACATCATGCCTTATAATGTATGTGATCCAGTCAGCATAGGAAATAGTCACACTTCATATATTACTCTACTTGTGCGGAAGGCTAAGAGACACATAATGGCACTGTCTCTCATCTTCTATGAACCACCTGTTGAATCGACACTTTCATTGCCAGACCACAAAGCTGGATTACTTAATTGACTGATTTTACTTAATTGACTGATTTTACTTAGTTTACTGATTTTACTTAATTGACTGATTTTACTTAATTGACTGATTTTTAAACAGGGACATAATGGGCTACTGAAGAGCAGTGAGGGAGAGGAGCTGATGCTTGGCCTTGCTTGTAATGTCGATCACATCATGTGATTTTACACCAGTTCTAGATCCCAAACCCAAAGCGACCCTGCTTATTAGATTTGCATGGATACCATATGCTTTGAGGGACACCCAAGTATCGTAGAATCCAGTATGTTTTATCAACACAGAGTCTACAGTATACTTGGGAAAATGAAGTCAGAGAAGTCAGCAACATACTCCCAGCTAGTCAAATCCATACTCATTCTCAGAACAGTGCTTACAACAACGGTAAAAGTCCCAAAGCATATAGAGATGGTTATTGGAAACCTCTTATAACATTTAAATGTATGACAGTTACATGGCCACGCATCAGCTCCTCTCCCTCACTGCTCTTCAGTAGCCAATCAGTAGCCAATTGTCCCTGTTTACTGACAGCAGTTGCTATGTAACGTAGACTGGACGATAGTCAGTCAGACAGACAGACACTGAGAGGGTGTAGGGGTTTTGGCACTCTCCCTCCTCTCCTCTCAGTGGGGACAACCCTGGAACCTTCAGAGTGTGGGCCACCAAACTTGGCCTGGGTTTAGATTGGGGGGGGGTAACCGCTCCTGTAGCTCTGCATAAAGAAAAGCAGCCGGGGTGGGAGGAGGGGGTGAGACTGAAAGACAGAGAAAGACAGACCGACAGTGTGTGTAGTGTTTAGTGAGGCGTGGGCCTGACTGACCGGGTGTGAGGAGGGGGTAAGACTGACAGACAGAGACAGACAGACCGACAGTGTGAGTAGTGTTTAGTGAGGCGTGGGCTTGACTGACGGGGTGGGAAGAGGGGGTGAGACTGACAGAGACAGACAGACCGACAGTGTGAGTAGTGTTTAGTGAGGCGTGGGCCTGACTGACGAGGTGGGAGGAGGGGGGTGAGACTGACAGACAGAGACCGACAGTGTGAGTAGTGTTTAGTGAGGCGTGGGCCTGACTGACGGGGTGGGAGAAGGGGAGTGAGACTGACAGACAGAGACAGACAGACCGACAGTGTGAGTAGTGTTTAGTGAGGCGTGGGCCTGACTGACGGGGTGGGAGGAGGGGGTGAGACTGACAGACAGACCGACAGTGTGAGTAGTGTTTAGTGAGGCGTGGACCTGACTGACGGGGTGGGAGGAGGGGGTGAGACTGACATACAGAGACAGACAGACCGACAGTGTGTGTAGTGTTTAGTGAGGCGTGGGCCTGAATGACGGGGTGGGGAGGGGGGTGAGACTGACAGACAGAGACAGACAGTGTGAGTAGTGTTTAGTGAGGCGTGGGCCTGACTGATGGGGTGGGAGGAGGGGGTGAGACTGACAGACAGAGACAGACAGTGTGAGTAGTGTTTAGTGAGGCGTGGGTCTGACTGATGGGGTGGGAGGAGGGGGTGAGACTGACAGACAGAGACCGACAGTGTGAGTAGTGTTCAGTGAGGCGTGGGCCTGACTGACGGGGTGGGAGGAGAGGGGGTGAGACTGACAGACAGAGACAGACAGTGTGAGTAGTGTTCAGTGAGGCGTGGGCCTGACTGACGGGGTGGGAGGAGGGGGTGAGACTGACAGACAGAGACAGACAGTGTGAGTAGTGTTTAGTGAGGCGTGGGCCTGACTGATGGGGTGGGAGGAGGAGGGGGTGAGACTGACAGACAGAGACAGACAGTGTGAGTAGTGTTTAGTGAGGCGTGGGCCTGACTGATGGGGTGGGAGGAGGGGGGGTGAGACTGACAGACAGAGACAGACAGTGTGAGTAGTGTTTAGTGAGGCGTGGGCCTGACTGACGGGGTGGGAGGAGGGGGTTGAGACTGACAGACAGAGACCGACAGTGACAGTGTGTTTAGTGAGGCGTGGGCCTGACTGACGGGGTGGGAGGAGGGGGGTGAGACTGACTGACAGAGACAGAGACCGACAGTGTGAGTAGTGTTTAGTGAGGCGTGGGCCTGACTGACGGGATGGGAGGAGGGGGGTGAGACTGACAGACAGAGATAGACAGTGTGAGTAGTGTTTAGTGAGGCGTGGGCCTGACTGACGGGGTGGGAGGAGGAGGGGGTGAGACTGACAGACAGAGACAGACCGTGTGAATAGTGTTTAGTGAGGCGTGGGCCTGACTGACGGGGTGGAGGAGAGGGGGTGAGACTGACAGACAGAGACAGACAGTGTGTAGTGTTTAGTGAGGCGTGGGCCTGACTGACGGGTGGGAGGAGGGGGTGAGACTGACAGACAGAGACAGACAGTGTGAGTAGTGTTCAGTGAGGCGTGGGCCTGACTGACGGGGTGGGAGGAGGGGGTGAGACAGACAGACAGAGACAGACAGTGTGAGTAGTGTTCAGTGAGGCGTGGGCCTGACTGACGGGGTGGGAGGAGGGGGTGAGACTGACAGACAGAGACAGACAGACCGACAGTTTGTGTAGTGTTTAATGAGGCGTGGGCCTGACTGACGGGGTGGGAGGAGAGGGGGTGAGACTGACAGACAGAGACAGACAGTGTGAGTAGTGTTTAGTGAGGCGTGGGCCTGACTGACGGGGTGGGAGGAGGGGGTGAGACTGACAGACAGAGACAGACAGACCGACAGTGTGTGTAGTGTTTAGTGAGGCGTGGGCCTGACTGACGGGGTGGGAGGAGAGGGGGTGAGACTGACAGACAGAGACAGACAGTGTGAGTAGTGTTCAGTGAGGCGTGGGCCTGACTGACGGGGTGGGAGGAGGGGGGTGAGACTGACAGACAGAGACAGACAGACCGACAGTGTGTGTAGTGTTTAGTGAGGCGTGGGCCTGACTGACGGGTGGGAGGAGAGGGGGTGAGACTGACAGACAGAGACAGACAGTGTGAGTAGTGTTTAGTGAGGCGTGGGCCTGACTGACGGGGTGGGAGGAGGGGGGTGAGACTGACAGACAGAGACAGACAGACCGACAGTGTGTGTAGTGTTTAGTGAGGCGTGGGCCTGACTGACGGGGTGGGAGGAGGGGGTGAGACTGACAGACAGAGACAGACAGTGTGAGTAGTGTTCAGTGAGGCGTGGCCTGACTGACGGGGTGGGAGGAGGGGGGTGAGACTGACAGACAGACAGACAGACAGTGTGAGTAGTGTTTAGTGAGGCGTGGGCCTGACTGACGGGGTGGGAAGAGGGGGGGTGAGACTGACAGACAGAGACCAGACCGACAGTGTGTGTAGTGTTTAGTGAGGCGTGGGCCTGACTGACGGGGTGGGAGGAGGGGGTGAGACTGACAGACAGAGACAGACAGTGTGAGTAGTGTTCAGTGAGGCGTGGGCCTGACTGACGGGGTGGGAGGAGGGGGTGAGACTGACAGACAGAGACAGACAGACCGACAGTGTGTGTAGTGTTTAGTGAGGCGTGGGCCTGACTGATGGGGTGGGAGGAGGGGGGTGAGACTGACAGACAGAGACAGACAGTGTGAGTAGTGTTTAGTGAGGCGTGGGCCTGACTGACGGGGTGGGAGGGGGGGGGTGAGACTGACAGACAGAGAGACAGTGTGAGTAGTGTTTAGTGAGGCGTGGACCTGACTGACGGGGTGGGAGGAGGGGGGGTGAGACTGACAGACAGTGTGTAGTGTTTAGTGAGGCGTGGGCCTGACTGACGGGGGGGAGGAGGGGGGGTGAGACTGACAGACAGAGACAGACAGTGTGTAGTGTTTAGTGAGGCGTGGGCCTGACTGACGGGGTGGGAGGAGGGGGTGAGACTGACAGACAGAGACAGACAGTGTCAGTAGTGTTTAGTGAGGCGTGGGCCTGACTGACGGGGTGGGAGGAGGGGGTGAGACTACAGACAGAGACAGACAGTGTGTAGTGTTTAGTGAGGCGTGGGCCTGACTGACGGGGTGGGAGGAGGGGGTGAGACTGACAGACAGAGACAGACAGTGTCAGTAGTGTTTAGTGAGGCGTGGGCCTGACTGACGGGGTGGGAGGAGGGGGTGAGTGACAGACAGAGACAGACAGACAGTGTGTAGTGTTTAGTGAGGCGTGGGCCTGACTGACGGGGTGGGAGGAGGGGGTGAGACTGACAGACAGAGACAGACAGTGTGAGTAGTGTTTAGTGAGGCGTGGGCCTGACTGACGGGGTGGGAGGAGGGGGTGAGACTGACAGACAGAGACAGACCGTGTGTAGTGTTTAGTGAGGCGTGGGCCTGACTGACGGAGTGGGAGGAGGGGGGTGAGACTGACAGACAGAGACAGACAGTGTGAGTAGTGTTTAGTGAGGCGTGGGCCTGACTGACGGGGTGGGAGGAGGGGGGGTGAGACTGACAGACAGAGACAGACAGTGTGAGTAGTGTTTAGTGAGGCGTGGGCCTGACTGACGGGGTGGGGAGGGGGTGAAGACTGACAGACAGACACAGACCTTGTGTAGTGTTTAGTGAGGCGTGGGCCTGACTGACGCGGTGGGAGGAGGGAGGGGTGAGACTGACAGACAGAGACAGACAGTGTGAGTAGTGTTTAGTGAGGCGTGGGCCTGACTGACGGGGTGGGAGAAGGGGGGTGAGACTGACAGACAGACACAGACAGTGTGTAGTGTTTAGTGAGGCGTGGGCCTGACTGACACGGTGGGAGGAGGAGGGGTGAGACTGACAGACAGAGACAGACAGTGTCAGTAGTGTTTAGTGAGGCGTGGGCCTGACTGACGGGGTGGGAGGAGGGGGGTGAGACTGACAGACAGAGACAGACAGTGTGAGTAGTGTTTAGTGAGGCGTGGGCCTGACTGACGGGGTGGGAGGAGGGGGTGAGACTGACAGACAGAGACAGACAGTGTGTGTAGTGTTTGGTGAGGCGTGGGCCTGACTGACGGGGTGGGGAGGAGGGGGTGAGACTGACAGACAGAGACAGACAGTGTCAGTAGTGTTTAGTGAGGCGTGGGCCTGACTGACTGGGTGGGAGGAGAGGGGGTGAGTCTGACAGACAGAGACAGACAGTGTGAGTAGTGTTTAGTGAGGCGTGGGCCTGACTGACGGGGTGGGAGAAGGGGGGTGAGACTGACAGACAGACACAGACCGTGTGTAGTGTTTAGTGAGGCGTGGGCCTGACTGACGCGGTGGGAATAGGGAGGGTGAGACTGACAGACAGAGACAGACAGTGTGTGTGTAGTGTTTAGTGAGGCGTGGGCCTGACTGACGGGGTGGGAGGAGGGGGGTGAGACTGACAGACAGAGACAGACAAGTGTCAGTAGTGTTTAGTGAGGCGTGGGCCTGACTGACGGGTGGGAGGAGGGGGTGAGACTGACAGACAGAGACAGACAGTGTGAGTAGTGTTCAGTGAGGCGTGGGCCTGACTGACGGTGTGGGAGGAGGGGGGTGAGACTGACAGACAGAGACACACTGTGTGTTTAGTGAGGCGTGGGCCTGACTGACGGGGTGGGAGGAGGGGGTGAGACTGACAGACAGAGACAGACAGTGTCAGTAGTGTTTAGTGAGGCGTGGGCCTGACTGACGGGGTGGGAGGAGGGGGGTGAGACTGACAGACAAAGACAGACAGTGTGAGTAGTGTTTAGTGAGGCGTGGGCCTGACTGACGGGGTGGGAGGAGGGGGTGAGACTGACAGACAGACACAGACAGTGTGTAGTGTTTAGTGAGGCGTGGGCCTGACTGACGGGGTGGGAAGGAGGGGGGTGAGACTGACAGACAGAGACAGACAGTGTGTGTGTAGTGTTTAGTGAGGCGTGGGCCTGACTGACGGGGTGGGAGGAGGGGGTGAGACTGACAGACAGAGACAAAGTGTGTAGTGTTTAGTGAGGCGTGGGCCTGACTGACGGGGTGGGAGGAGGGGGGGTGAGACTGACAGACAAAGACAGACAGTGTGAGTAGTGTTTAGTGAGGCGTGGGCCTGACTGACGGGGTGGGAGAAGGGGGTGAGACTGACAGACAGACAGAGACCGTGTGTAGTGTTTAGTGAGGCGTGGGCCTGACTGACGGGGTGGGAGGAGGGAGGGGTGAGACTGACAGACAGAGACAGACAGTGTGTAGTGTTTAGTGAGGCGTGGGCCTGACTGACGGGTGGGAGGAGGGGGTGAGACTGACAGACAGAGACAGACAGTGTGAGTAGTGTTTAGTGAGGCGTGGGCCTGACTGACGGGGTGGGAGGAGGGGGTGAGACTGACAGACAGACAGAGACCGTGTGTAGTGTTTAGTGAGGCGTGGGCCTGACTGACGGGGTGGGAGGAGGAGGGGTGAGACTGACAGACAGAGACAGACAGTGTCAGTAGTGTTTAGTGAGGCGTGGGCCTGACTGACAGGGTGGGAGGAGGGGGGGTGAGACTGACAGACAGACACAGACCGTGTGTAGTGTTTAGTGAGGCGTGGGCCTGACTGACGCGGTGGGAGGAGGGAGGGTGAGACTGACAGACAGAGACAGACAGTGTGAGTAGTGTTTAGTGAGGCGTGGGCCTGACTGACGGTGGGAGGAGGGGGGTGAGACTGACAGACAGAGACAGACACTGTAGTGTTTAGTGAGGCGTGGGCCTGACTGACGGGGTGGGAGGAGGGAGGGGGTGAGACTGACAGACAGAGACAGACAGTGTGAGTAGTGTTTAGTGAGGCGTGGGCCTGACTGACGGGGTGGGAGAAGGGGGTGAGACTGACAGACAGACACAGACCGTGTGTAGTGTTTAGTGAGGCGTGGGCCTGACTGACGGTGGGAGGAGGGAGGGGTGAGACTGACAGACAGAGACAGACAGTGTCAGTAGTGTTTAGTGAGGCGTGGGCCTGACTGACGGGGTGGGAGGAGGGGGTGAGACTGACAGACAGAGACAGACAGTGTGAGTAGTGTTTAGTGAGGCGTGGGCCTGACTGACGGGGTGGGAGGAGGGGGTGAGACTGACAGACAGAGACAGACAGTGTGTGTGTAGTGTTTGGTGAGGCGTGGGCCTGACTGACGGGGTGGGAGGAGGAGGGGGTGAGACTGACAGACAGAGACAGACAGTGTCAGTAGTGTTTAGTGAGGCGTGGGCCTGACTGACTGGGTGGGAGGAGAGGGGGTGAGTCTGACAGACAGAGACAGACAGTGTGAGTAGTGTTTAGTGAGGCGTGGGCCTGACTGACGGGGTGGGAGAAGGGGGTGAGACTGACAGACAGACACAGACAGTGTGTAGTGTTTAGTGAGGCGTGGGCCTGACTGACGGGGTGGGAATAGGGGGGGTGAGACTGACAGACAGAGACAGACAGTGTGTGTGTAGTGTTTAGTGAGGCGTGGGCCTGACTGACGGGGTGGGAGGGAGGGGGTGAGACTGACAGACAGAGACAGACAGTGTGTAGTGTTTAGTGAGGCGTGGGCCTGACTGACGGGGTGGGAGGAGGGGGTGAGACTGACAGACAGAGACAGACAGTGTGAGTAGTGTTCAGTGAGGCGTGGGCCTGACTGACGGTGTGGGAGAGGGGGTGAGACTGACAGACAGAGACACACTGTGTTAGTGAGGCGTGGGCCTGACTGACGGGGTGGGAGGAGGGGGTGAGACTGACAGACAGAGACAGACAGTGTGTAGTGTTTAGTGAGGCGTGGGCCTGACTGACGGGGTGGGAGGAGGGGGGTGAGACTGACAGACAAAGACAGACAGTGTGAGTAGTGTTTAGTGAGGCGTGGGCCTGACTGACGGGGTGGGAGGAGGGGGGTGAGACTGACAGACAGACACAGACAGTGTGTAGTGTTTAGTGAGGCGTGGGCCTGACTGACGGGGTGGGAGGAGGGAGGGGTGAGACTGACAGACAGAGACAGACAGTGTGTAGTGTTTAGTGAGGCGTGGGCCTGACTGACGGGTGTGGGAGGAGGGGGTGAGACTGACAGACAGAGACACACTGTGTGTAGTGAGGCGTGGGCCTGACTGACTGCGGGGGGGAGGAGGGGGTGAGACTGACAGACAGAGACAGACAGTGTGAGTAGTGTTTAGTGAGGCGTGGGCCTGACTGACGGGGTGGGAGAAGGGGGTGAGACTGACAGACAGACACAGACCAGTGTGTAGTGTTTAGTGAGGCGTGGGCCTGACTGACGGGTGGGAGGAGGGGGGTGAGACTGACAGACAGAGACAGACAGTGTCAGTAGTGTTTAGTGAGGCGTGGGCCTGACTGACGGGGTGGGAGGAGGGGGGTGAGACTGACAGACAGAGACAGACAGTGTGAGTAGTGTTTAGTGAGGCGTGGGCCTGACTGACGGGGTGGGAGGAGGGGGGGTGAGACTGACAGACAGAGACAGACAGTGTGTGTGTAGTGTTTAGTGAGGCGTGGGCCTGACTGACGGGGTGGGAGGAGGGGTGAGACTGACAGACAGAGACAGACAGTGTCAGTAGTGTTTAGTGAGGCGTGGGCCTGACTGACTGGGTGGGAGAGGGGGTGAGTCTGACAGACAGAGACAGACAGTGTGAGTAGTGTTTAGTGAGGCGTGGGCCTGACTGATGGGGTGGGAGAAGGGGGTGAGACTGACAGACAGACACAGACAGTGTGTAGTGTTTAGTGAGGCGTGGGCCTGACTGACGGGTGGGAATAGGGAGGGGGGTGAGACTGACAGACAGAGACAGACAGTGTGTGTAGTGTTTAGTGAGGCGTGGGCCTGACTGACGGGGTGGGAGGAGGGGGTGAGACTGACAGACAGAGACAGAGTGTGTAGTGTTTAGTGAGGCGTGGGCCTGACTGACGGGGTGGGAGGAGGGGGGGTGAGACTGACAGACAGAGACAGACAGACCGACAGTTTGTGTAGTGTTTAATGAGGCGTGGGCCTGACTGACGGGGTGGGAATAGGGGGGTGAGACTGACAGACAGAGACAGACAGTGTGTGTGTAGTGTTTAGTGAGGCGTGGGCCTGACTGACGGGGTGGGAGGAGGGGGGTGAGACTGACAGACAGAGACAGACAGTGTGAGTAGTGTTTAGTGAGGCGTGGGCCTGACTGACGGTGTGGGAGGAGGGGGGGTGAGACTGACAGACAGAGACAGACAGTGTGAGTAGTGTTAGTGAGGCGTGGGCCTGACTGACGGGTGGGGAGGAGGGGGGGTGAGACTGACAGACAGAGACACACTGTGTGTAGTGAGTGGCGTGGGCCTGACTGACGCGGTGGGAGGGGGGGGTGAGACTGACAGACAGAGACAAACCGTGTGTAGTGTTTAGTGAGGCGTGGGCCTGACTGACGGGGTGGGGAGGAGGGGGTGAGACTGACAGACAAAGACAGACAGTGTGAGTAGTGTTTAGTGAGGCGTGGGCCTGACTGACGGGGTGGGAGAAGGGGGGTGAGACTGACAGACAGACAGAGACCGTGTGTAGTGTTTAGTGAGGCGTGGGCCTGACTGACGCGGTGGGGGAGGAGGGGTGAGACTGACAGACAGAGACAGACAGTGTCAGTAGTGTTTAGTGAGGCGTGGGCCTGACTGACAGGGTGGGAGGGGGTGAGACTGACAGACAGACACAGACAGTGTGTAGTGTTTAGTGAGGCGTGGGCCTGACTGACGGGGTGGGAGGAGGGGGGGTGAGACTGACAGACAGAGACAGACCGTGTGTAGTGTTTAGTGAGGCGTGGGCCTGACTGACGGTGTGGGAGGAGGGGGTGAGACTGACAGACAGAGACACACAGTAGTGTGTAGTGAGGCGTGGGCCTGACTGACGCGGTGGGAGGAGGGAGGGGTGAGACTGACAGACAGACACAGACCGTGTGTAGTGTTTAGTGAGGCGTGGGCCTGACTGACGGGGTGGGAGGAGGGGGGTGAGACTGACAGACAGAGACAGACCGTGAGTAGTGTTTAGTGAGGCGTGGGCCTGACTGACGGTGTGGGAGGAGGGGGGGTGAGACTGACAGACAGAGACACACTGTGTGTTTAGTGAGGCGTGGGCCTGACTGACGCGGTGGGAGGAGGGAGGGGTGAGACTGACAGACAGAGACAGACAGTGTGAGTAGTGTTTAGTGAGGCGTGGGCCTGACTGACGGGGTGGGGGAAGGGGGTGAGACTGACAGACAGACACAGACAGTGTGTAGTGTTTAGTGAGGCGTGGGCCTGACTGACGCGGTGGGAGGAGGGAGGGGTGAGACTGACAGACAGAGACAGACAGTGTCAGTAGTGTTTAGTGAGGCGTGGGCCTGACTGACGGGGGTGGGAGGAGGGGGTGAGACTGACAGACAGAGACAGACAGTGTGAGTAGTGTTTAGTGAGGCGTGGGCCTGACTGACGGGGTGGGAGGAGGGGGGTGAGACTGACAGACAGAGACAGACAGTGTGTGTGTAGTGTTTGGTGAGGCGTGGGCCTGACTGACGGGGTGGGAGGAGGGGGGGTGAGACTGACAGACAGAGACAGACAGTGTCAGTAGTGTTTAGTGAGGCGTGGGCCTGACTGACTGGGTGGGAGGAGAGGGGGTGAGTCTGACAGACAGAGACAGACAGTGTGAGTAGTGTTTAGTGAGGCGTGGGCCTGACTGATGGGGTGGGAGAAGGGGGGTGAGACTGACAGACAGACACAGACCGTGTGTAGTGTTTAGTGAGGCGTGGGCCTGACTGACGCGGTGGGAATAGGGAGGGTGAGACTGACAGACAGAGACAGACAGTGTGTGTGTAGTGTTTAGTGAGGCGTGGGCCTGACTGACGGGGTGGGAGGAGGGGGTGAGACTGACAGACAGAGACAGACCGTGTGTAGTGTTTAGTGAGGCGTGGGCCTGACTGACGGAGTGGGGGAGGGGGGGTGAGACTGACAGACAGACAGACAGACCGACAGTTTGTGTAGTGTTTAGTGAGGCGTGGGCCTGACTGACGGGGTGGGAGGAGGGGGGTGAGACTGACAGACAGAGACAGACTGTGTGTGTAGTGTTTCAGTGAGGCGTGGGCCTGACTGACGGGTGGGAGGAGGGGGGTGAGACTGACAGACAGAGACAGACAGTGTGAGTAGTGTTTCAGTGAGGCGTGGGCCTGACTGACGGTGTGGGAGGAGGGGGGTGAGACTGACAGACAGAGACACACTGTGTGTAGTGTTCAGTGAGGCGTGGGCCTGACTGACGCGGTGGGAGGAGGGAGGGGTGAGACTGACAGACAGAGACAGACAGTGTGAGTAGTGTTTAGTGAGGCGTGGGCCTGACTGACGGGGTGGGAGAAGGGGGTGAGACTGACAGACAGACACAGACCGTGTGTAGTGTTTAGTGAGGCGTGGGCCTGACTGACGCGGTGGGAGGAGGGAGGGGTGAGACTGACAGACAGAGACAGACAGTGTCAGTAGTGTTTAGTGAGGCGTGGGCCTGACTGACGGGGTGGGAGGAGGGGGTGAGACTGACAGACAGAGACAGACAGTGTGAGTAGTGTTTAGTGAGGCATGGGCCTGACTGACGGGGTGGGAGGAGGGGGTGAGACTGACAGACAGAGACAGACAGTGTCAGTAGTGTTTAGTGAGGCGTGGGCCTGACTGACTGGGTGGGAGGAGAGGGGGTGAGACTGACAGACAGAGACAGACAGTGTGAGTAGTGTTTAGTGAGGCGTGGCCTGACTGACGGGGTGGGAGAAGGGGGTGAGACTGACAGACAGACACAGACCGTGTGTAGTGTTCCCAGTGAGGCGTGGGCCTGACTGATTTTGTGGGAAAGGGAGGGTGAGTGTACTGACAGACAGAGACAGACAGTGCAGTGCAGTAGTGTTTAGTGAGGCGTGGGCCTGACTGACGGGGTGGGAGGGGGGGTGAGACTGACAGACAGACACAGACCGTGTGACCAGTGTTTAGTGAGGCGTGGGCCTGACTGACGCGGTGGGAGGAGGGAGGGGGTGAGATTGACAGACAGAGACAGACAGTGTCAGTAGTGTTTAGTGAGGCGTGGGCCTGACTGACGGGGTGGGAGGAGGGGGTGAGACTGACAGACAGAGACAGACATTCTGTGTGTGTGTAGTGTTTGGTGAGGCGTGGGCCTGACTGACAGGGTGGGAGGAGGGGGGTGAGACTGACAGACAGAGACAGACAGTGTCAGTAGTGTCAGTGAGGCGTGGGCCTGACTGACAGGGGTGGGAGGAGGGGGGTGAGACTGGCAGACAGAGACAGACAGTGTGAGTAGTGTTCAGTGAGGCGTGGACCTGACTGACGGGGTGGGATGAATAGTGCGTCTGGTCTAGGAATGGAACTGTATTGGGGAAACATCTTTGAGAGTATCAATGTATCCCATTGAATCATGAAATGTAGCTAACTATTATTTTGATGTCATAAAGGTCATAAGAGTGTATTTTGTCATTACAGAACAGAAATGTTTGCAGTGCACTCATCTTGTGTTGTGTGTGTGTGTGTGTGTGTGTTATTCACTGTGTTTCCCAGGTGTGAATGGACAGTGGTGTCACCACTCCCCTGGATGTGGCTAAGACCAGGATCATGTTGGCGAAGGTAAGGCCCAATCAAGCTAACCCAGGCCGGGCCAGCTACAGGACTGTTCAACACTGTCTGTCTGCTGAGTGACGCCTCGCAGTTCTCTAATGTAGACAAAGCTCATCAGAGACACACTGCCATGGAGAACAATATGGACAGTGGTGACACGCACATTCATTCTGTGTTCTCCACAGCCCAGCGTTGAATGGACAGTGGTGACACGCACATTCATTCTGTGTTCTCCACAGCCCAGTGTTGAATGGACAGTGGTGACACGGACATTCATTCTGTGTTCTCCACAGCCCAGTGTTGAATGGACAGCGGTGACACCCACATTCATTCTGTGTTCTCCACAGCCCAGTGTTGAATGGACAGTGGTGACACCCACATTCATTCTGTGTTCTCCACAGCCCAGTGTTGAATGGACAGTGGTGACACCCACATTCATTCTGTGTTCTCCACAGCCCAGTGTTGAATGGACAGTGGTGACACCCACATTCATTCTGTGTTCTCCACAGCCCAGTGTTGAATGGACAGTGGTGACACCCACATTCATTCTGTGTTCTCCACAGCCCAGTGTTGAATGGACAGTGGTGACACCCACATTCATTCTGTGTTCTCCACAGCCCAGTGTTGAATGGACAGTGGTGACACCCACATTCATTCTGTGTTCTCCACAGCCCAGTGTTGAATGGACAGTGGTGACACCCACATTCATTCTGTGTTCTCCACAGCCCAGTGTTGAATGGACAGTGGTGACACCCACATTCATTCTGTGTTCTCCACAGCCCAGTGTTGAATGGACAGTGGTGACACCCACATTCATTCTGTGTTCTCCACAGCCCAGTGTTGAATGGACAGTGGTGACACCCACATTCATTCTGTGTTCTCCACAGCCCAGTGTTGAATGGACAGTGGTGACACCCACATTCATTCTGTGTTCTCCACAGCCCAGTGTTGAATGGACAGTATTGACACCCACATTCATTCTGTGTTCTCCACAGCCCAGTGTTGAATGGACAGTGGTGACACCCACATTCATTCTGTGTTCTCCACAGCCCAGTGTTGAATGGACAGTGGTGACACCCACATTCATTCTGTGTTCTCCACAGCCCAGTGTTGAATGGACAGTGGTGACACCCACATTCATTCTGTGTTCTCCACAGCCCAGTGTTGAATGGACAGTGTGTGACACCCACATTCATTCTGTGTTCTCCACAGCCCAGTGTTGAATGGACAGTGGTGACACCCACATTCATTCTGTGTTCTCCACAGCCCAGTGTTGAATGGACAGTGGTGACACCCACATTCATTCTGTGTTCTCCACAGCCCAGTGTTGAATGGACAGTGGTGACACCCACATTCATTCTGTGTTCTCCACAGCCCAGTGTTGAATGGACAGTGGTGACACCCACATTCATTCTGTGTTCTCCACAGCCCAGTGTTGAATGGACAGTGTTGACACCCACATTCATTCTGTGTTCTCCACAGCCCAGTGTTGAATGGACAGTGGTGACACCCACATTCATTCTGTGTTCTCCACAGCCCAGTGTTGAATGGACAGTGGTGACACCCACATTCATTCTGTGTTCTCCACAGCCCAGTGTTGAATGGACAGTGGTGACACCCACATTCATTCTGTGTTCTCCACAGCCCAGCGTTGAATGGACAGTGTTGACACCCACATTCATTCTGTGTTCTCCACAGCCCAGTGTTGAATGGACAGTGGTGACACCCACATTCATTCTGTGTTCTCCACAGCCCAGTGTTGAATGGACAGTGGTGACACCCACATTCATTCTGTGTTCTCCACAGCCCAGTGTTGAATGGACAGTGGTGACACCCACATTCATTCTGTGTTCTCCACAGCCCAGTGTTGAATGGACAGTGGTGACAGGGGTGGGTAACCCACATTCATTCTGTGTTCTCCACAGCCCAGCGTTGAATGGACAGTGGTGACACCCACATTCATTCTGTGTTCTCCACAGCCCAGCGTTGAATGGATAGTGGTGACACCCACATTCATTCTGTGTTCTCCACAGCCCAGCATTGAATGGACAGTGTTCTGTGGACATGTTTGTGTTCATGTTTAATGTTAGCTGTAGTACATCTGGACAGGCCAGAGTAGTGTCCAATGGAACGGACATGGCAGACAGGCCTCTCATCTCTCTCAGAGAGAGCAGGAACAGCTCTGCCTGTCCTGGGTTTATCATGCGTTTACTCTGCTAGCTCCTGTGTTTGTCTGACTGTGTCTCTCTGTGGTATGTTAGTGGGGGTGTTGTGAGTTCAGTTGAACCCAGTCGTTGTGTCCTTGGATAAGACAAAGTGTTCTGTGCTTTTTGTTCTCCGCGATGACAAATGAGATACCACTCTGTAACTCTTCAGTTGGTTAGACGTGGCGCTTGTGTGAAGATGGTAAAAACAACGTTGCCATAAACATTTGCCATAAACATGTTTTAGCAGGGGTTATAGAGTTAGGGGTGAGGTCACTTGTGATTTAAATTGACATAATATTAGCTGGTTGTTACATTAACTCATGTTCTTAGTGCTAAAACACACAATGGAGCATTTTCTGACTCTGTAAAACCCCACATAAGATCACCCATGGTAGTTAATTTCCCTTCTTTACCTCACCGGGGCCCTGAACACCTGTTGCACAAGCCCAGACAGGACTGAGGTGTGGGGTGAAGAGAAGTGGGAGTGGAGGGGAGGAGGGGTGAGGATGGGATATGGCGGTGTTGGAGCTTGTCACAGTAGTTTCCTCCTGTTCCAGAAGAAAAGTCAGAGCCAGAGGTGGGTCTGCTGGCTGGGACAGGGGTGGGTCTGCTGGCTGGGACAGGGGTGGGTCTGCTGGCTGGGACAGGGGTGGGTCTGCTGGCTGGGACAGGGGTGGGTCTGCTGGCAGGGGTGGGTCTGCTGGCTGGGACAGGGGTGGGTCTGCTGGCTGGGACAGGGGTGGGTCTGCTGGCTGGGACAGGGGTGAGTCTGCTGGCTGGGACAGGGGTGGGTCTGCTGGCTGGGACAGGGGTGGGTCTGCTGGCTGGGACAGGGGTGGGTCTGCTGGCTGGGACAGGGGTGGGTCTGCTGGCTGGGACAGGGGTGGGTCTGCTGGCTGGGACAGGGGAGGGTCTGCTGGCTGGGACAGGGGTGGGTCTGCTGGCTGGGACAGGGGGGGTGGGTCTGCTGGCTGGGACAGGGGGGTGAGTCTGCTGGCTGGGACAGGGGTGGGTCTGCTGGCTGGGACAGGGGTGGGTCTGCTGGCTGGGACAGGGGTGGGTCTGCTGGCTGGGACAGGGGTGGGTCTGCTGGCTGGGACAGGGGTGGGTCTGCTGGCTGGGACAGGGGTGAGTCTGCTGGCTGGGACAGGGGTGGGTCTGCTGGCTGGGACAGGGGTGGGTCTGCTGGCTGGGACAGGGGTGGGTCTGCTGGCTGGGACAGGGGTGGGTCTGCTGGCTGGGACAGGGGTGGGTCTGCTGGCTGGGACAGGGGGTGAGTCTGCTGGCTGGGACAGGGGTGGGTCTGCTGGCTGGGACAGGGGTGGGTCTGCTGGCTGGGACAGGGGTGGGTCTGCTGGCTGGGACAGGGGTGGGTCTGCTGGCTGGGACAGGGGGGGTGGGTCTGCTGGCTGGGACAGGGGTGAGTCTGCTGGCTGGGACAGGGGTGGGTCTGCTGGCTGGGACAGGGGTGGGTCTGCTGGCTGGGACAGGGGGGTGGGTCTGCTGGCTGGGACAGGGGTGGGTCTGCTGGCTGGGACAGGGGTGGGTCTGCTGGCTGGGACAGGGGGGGTCTGCTGGCTGGGACAGGGGTGAGTCTGCTGGCTTGGACAGGTGTGGGTCTGCTGGCTGGGACAGGGGGTAAGTCTGCTGGCTGGGCCAGGAGTGGGTCTGCTGGCTGGGACAGGGGTGGGTCTGCTGGCTGGGACAGGGGTGGGTCTGCTGGCTTGGACAGGGGTGGGTCTGCTGGCTGGGACAGGTGTGGGTCTGCTGGCTGAGACAGGGGTGGGTCTGCTGGCTGGGACACTGGGGGGTCGGTCTGCTGACTGGGACAGGGTTGGGTCTGCTGGCTTGGACAGGGGTGGGTCTGCTGGGGGTGGGTCTGCTGGGGGTGCGTCTGCTGGGGGTGCGTCTGCTGGCTGGGACATGGGTGGGTCTGCTAGCTGCTTGAACTCAGTTTTTCACAACTTCTGACATTTAATACTAGTAAAAAGTATCTGTTTTAGGTCAGTTAGGATCTCCACTTTATTTTAAGAATGTGAAATGTCAGAAGTAATAGTAGAGAGAATAATTTATTTAAGCTTTTATTTATTTATTCACATTCCCAGTGGTCAGAAGTTTACATACACTCAATTAGTATTTGGTAGCATTGCCTTTAAATTGCTTAACTTGGGTAAAACATTTCTGGTAGCCTTCCACAAGCTTCCCACAATAAGTTGGGTGAAATTTGGCCCATTCCTTCTGACAGAGCTGGTGTAACTGAGTCAGGTTTGTAGGCCTCCTTGATCGCACACACTTTTTCAGTTCCATAGGATACAGTTTCTATAAGATTGAGGTCAGGGCTTTTGTGATGGCCATTCCAATACCTTGACTTTGTTTTCCTTACGTCATTTTGACACAACTTTGGAAGTATGCTTGGGGGCATTGTCCATTTGGAAAACCCCATTTGCGACCAAGCTTTAACTTCCTGACTGATGTCTTGAGATGTTGCTTCAATATATCCACATCATTTCCCTCCCTCATGATGCCATCTATTTTGTGAAGTGCACCAGTCCCTCCTGCAGCAAAGCACCCCCACAACATGATGCTGCCACCCCTGTGCTTCACTGTTGGCATTCTTCGGATTCCAAGCCTCCCCCTTTTTCCTCCAAACATATCGATGGTCATTATGGTTAAACAGTTCTATTTTTGTTTCATCAGACCAGAGGACATTTGTCCAGAAAGTACGATCTTTGTCCACATGTACAGTTGCAAACCGTAGTCTGTTTTTTTTAATGGCGGTTTTGGAGCCGTGGCTTCTTCCTTGTTGAGCGGTCTTTCAGGTTATGTCAATATAGGACTCGTTTTACTGTGGATATAGATACTTTTGTACCTGTTTCCTCCACCATCTTCACAAGGTCCTTTGCTGTTGTTCTGGGATTGATTTGCACTTTTCACACCAAAGTACGTTCATCTCTAGGAGACAGAACGCATCTCCTTCTTGAGCGGTATGATGGCTGCGTGGTCCCATGGTGTTTATACTTGCGTACTATTGTTTGTACAGATGAACATGGTACATTCAGGCGTTTGGAAATTGCTCCCATGGATGAAGGCCTACAATTTATTTTCTGAGGTCTTGGCTGATTTCTTTTGATTTTCCCATGATGTCAAGCAAAGAGGCACTGAGTTTGAAGGTAGGCCTTGACATACATCCACAGGTACACCTCCAACGGACTCAAATGATGTCAATTAGCCTATCAGAAGCTTCTAAAGCCATGACATAATTTTCTGGAATTTTCCAAGCTGTTTAAAGGCACGGTCAACTAAGTGTATGTAAACTTCTGACCAACTGGAATTGTGACAGTGAATTATAAGTGAAATAATCTGTCTGTAAACAATTGTTGGAAGAATTACTTGTGTCATGCACAAAGTAGATGTCCCAACCGACTTGCCAAAACTATAGTTTATCAAGAAATGTGTGGAGTGGTTGAAAAACGAGTTTTAATGACTCCAACCTAAGTTTATGTATGTGTTCCGACTGTATAAACTTTCAACTGTATATTTTCTGGGTGATTTAAATATTGACTGGCTTCATCAAGCTGCCCACTCAGGAAAAATCTTCAAACTGTAACCAGTACCTGCAACCTGGATCAGGTTGTCAGTCAACCTCCCGGGTAGTTACAAACAGCACAGGAATGAAATCATCAACATGTATTGATCACATTTTTACTAATAATGATTTATGAAACTACTTATTCCAGTTACTAATAAGCATGCACCCATTAAGAAAATTACTGTAAAAATTGTTAAATCCCCTTGTATTGATGAGGAATTGAAAAATTGTATGGTTGAGAGGGATAAGGCAAAATGTATGCCAATTAAGTCTGGCAGCCCAACTGATTGGCAAACATACTGCAAATAAAGAAATCATGTGACTAAACTAAATAAAAATAAACTACACTATGAAATAAAGGTAAATTATATAAAGAATGATAGTAAAAAGCTTATGGGCAACTTAAATGACACTTTGGGGGAAAAAAGCCAACTCGGCTCCTTCATTCATTGAATCAGATGGCTCATTCATCACAAAGCCCACTGATATTTCAAACTACTTTAATTACTTTTTCATTGGCAATATAAGCAAACTTAGGGATGACATGCCAGCAACAAACGCTGACGCAACACATCCAGGTATATCAGCCCAAATTATGAAAGACAAGTATTGTACTTGTCTGAATTCCGTAAAGTCAGTGTGGAAGAGGTTAAATAATTATTGTTGTCTATCAACAATGACAAGCCACCAGGGTCTGACAATCTGGATGGAAAATTACGTAGGATAATAGCAGACGATATTGCCACTCCTATTTGCCACATCTTCAATCTAAGTCTACTAGAAAGTGTGTGACCTCAGGCCTGGAGAGAAGCAAAAGTCATTCGGCTACCCAAGAATAGTAAAGCCCCCTTTACTGGCTCAAATAGCTGACCAATCAGACTGTTGCAAACCCTTAGTAACCTTCTGGAAAAAATAGTGTTTGACCAGATACAATGCTATTTCACAGTAAACAAATTGACAACAGAATTTCAGCATGCTTATAGGGAAGGACACTCAACAAGCACAGCACTTACACAAATGACTGATAATTGGCTGAGAGAAATTGATGATAAAATGATTGTGGGGCTGTCTTGTTAGACTTCATTGCAGCTTTTGACATTATCGATCATAGTCTGCTGCTGGAAAAACGTATGTGTTATGTCTTTACACCCCCTGCTATAATCTGGATAAAGAATAATTTGTTTAACAGAACACTTTGGGTGTTCTTTAATGGAAGCCTATCCAATATAAGCCAGTTATAATCAGCAATCAGCAATTTTTACTAACAACATGCCACTGACTTTGAGTAAAGCCAGAGTGTCTATGTATGCGGATGACTCAACACTATACACGTCAGCTACTGCAGTGACTGAAATGACTGCAACACTATACACGTCAGCTACTGCAGTGACTGAAATGACTGCAACACTATACACGTCAGCTACTGCATTGACTGAAATGACTGCAACACTATACACGTCAGCTACTGCAGTGACTGAAATGACTGCAACACTATACACGTCAGCTACTGCAGTGACTGAAATGACTGCAACACTATACACGTCAGCTACTGCAGTGACTGAAATGACTGCAACACTATACACGTCAGCTACTGCAGTGACTGAAATGACTGCAACACTCTATGAAGAGCTACAGTTAGTTTCAGAGTGGGTGGCAAGGAATAAGTTAGCCCAAAATATTTCTGAAACTAAAAGCACTGTATTTGGAACAAAACACTGACTAAACCCTAAACCTCAACTAAATCTTGCAATAAGTAATGTGGAAGTGCTTGGAGTAACACTAGATTGTAAACTGTCATGGTCAAACCATATTGATGCAGTAGTAGCAAAGATGGGGAGAAGTCTGTCTATTATAAAGCGATGGTCTGCCTTCTTAACAACACTATCAACAAGGCAGGTCCTACAGGCCCTAGTTTTGTCGCACCTTGACTACTGTTCAGTCCTGTGGTCAGGTGCCACAAAAAAGGACAGGAAAATTGCAATTGGCTCAGAACAGGGCTGCACGGCTGGCCCTTGGATGTACACAGAGGGCTAATATTAATAATATGCATGTCAATCTCTCCTGGCTGAAAGTGGAGGAGAGGTTGTCTTCATCACTACTTTTATTTATGAGAGGTAGAATGCACAGAGCTGTCTGTCTAAACTACTGGCACCCAGCTCGGACACCCATTCATACCCCACAAGACATGCCACGATGTCTCTTCACAGTCCCCAAGTCCAGAACAGACTATGGGAGGCACACAGCGCTACATAGAGCCATGACTATATGGAACTCTATTCCACATCAAGTAACTGACGCAAGCAGTAAAATTAGATTTAAAAAAGAGATTAAAAAACACCTTATGGAACAGCGTGGACTGTGAAGCAACACAAACATTGTCACAGACACATGCATACACACACACACACACACACACACACACAAAATAACATACACACTATACATACACATGGATTTAGTACTGTAGATATGTGGTAGTGGTGGAGTAGGGGCCTGAGGGCACACAGTGTGTTGTAGATATGTGGTAGTGGTGGAGTAGGGGCCTGAGGGCACACAGTGTGTTGTAGATATGTGGTAGTGGTGGAGTAGGGGCCTGAGGGCACACAGTGTGTTGTAGATATGTGGTAGTGGTGGAGTTGGGGCCTGAGGGCACACAGTGTGTTGTAGATATGTGGTAGTGGTGGAGTAGGGGCCTGAGGGCACACAGTGTGTTATGTGGTAGTGGTAGTGAGGGCACACAGTGTGTTGTAGATATGTGGGTGGTGGAGTAGGGGCCTGAGGGCACACAGTGTGTTGTAGATATGTGGTAGTGGTGGAGTAGGGGCCTGAGGGCACACAGTGTGTTGTAGTGGTGGAGTAGGGGCCTGAGGGCACACAGTGTGTTGTGAAATCTATGAATGTATTGTAATGTTTTTAAACTTGTATAAACTGCCTTAATTTTGCTGGACCTCAGGAAGAGTAGCTGCTGTTTGGCAGCAGCTAATGGGGATCCATAATAAATACAAATACTGCTGGGCACACAAAAATACACAGGGTGATTTACAGTCCAGGCCGCAGTTATGCTAACCCCGCACCCCACCCTTCACTTCCCCTCCTCTCTTTAATCACCCTCCCATTCCTCTTGCCATGCTAGACCCTCCCCCCTCACGGGGAGGGTCTTCTCCCACTCTCCCCAATCCTGATCCCACCCCCCCAATCAAGACCTCTGGCATAAAACTGCAACAGGTGGAGTGTGGGTGGTGGATTGTTATGGATGTCACCTGTGTTACCACCGATGTCTGTGAGGGGAGAAGTGGAAGGAGGTAGGATGGGAGAGGAAGACTAAACAGGGTGTCTGTCCAAGTGGCAGGAAGTGGAGGAGACTATCCATCTATCTCTTATTTGTTCTCTCTCTCTCTTAGGCTGGGACTAGTACAGCGAGTGGAAACATCCCACTGGTGCTGTTAGATGTGTGGAAGACTAGGGGCTTGATGGGGTAAGTATGGCCCATCACACGCTGCTGTTCTGGGGGAACCTGAGGACTAGGCTGGGGTAGCCTTCTGTACCTATGTACACATTTCAACAAGTGTCTCTGACTAGGTATCCCCTTCCCCTTTCTATTGTTGAAAGACTGTGTTTTTAAAAATCTTAAACCATTTCTCTTAGCCTGTACATTTTTTGGGACTTTGCATTATCTGATTTAAAGTCATACAGTTCTTTGCATAATCAGGTTTGCCTGCTGGTAGGAACACTAGTCAGGGGACATACATTCAGCACAGAAACCTGAAAAATTTGAATTAAGAGCTTTCCAAGAGACATAACTTTTCTGAATAGTCCTATTGATTAAGACATTAGTAGTGCCAACAGTAAGGTTTATGTGTGGAGCTGAATGTGTGATGTGTTTATGACATCTCCTAATGAAAAGGCCAGGTCAGGAGGGAATGATGGCCTGCCAGCCCTAAACCAAACAGCCCTGTGAATAATAGTCTGGTGTGTATGAGCAGCCATCATTTAGTTAAGATATACAGGCCCTGATGTTAATAGCAGATTTGGTTTGGGGTGGTGCCAAAAACAGTCTCTCAGGCACTATCAGAGATTGTTTGAGAAGGCTGCAGTAATGGAATCTAATCACAGAGTGCAATTCTGTTGGGAAGAGGTTCGGATTCAACATTAACTGGCTGTTTAATAACCCCGGGGTAGTTTGTTAATCTCACTCCGCTGGGGAAAGAGAAGACCAGGGACGTGGTGGGCTTCAACACACTCGGCTGGGGAGAGAGAAGACCAGGGACGGGGTGGGCTTCAACACACTCCGCTGGGGAGAGAGAAGACCAGGGACGGGGTGGGGGAGAGAGAAGACCAGGGACGGGGTGGGCTTCAACACACTCCGCTGGGGATTGAGAAGACCAGGGACGGGGTGGGCTTCAACACACTCCGCTGGGGAGAGAGAAGACCAGGTACGGGGTGGGCTTCAACACACTCCGCTGGGGAGAGAGAAGACCAGGAACGGGGTGGGCTTCAACACACTCCGCTGGGGAGAGAGAAGACCAGGGACGGGGTGGGCTTCAACACACTCCACTGGGGGAGAGAAGACCAGGGACGGGGTGGGCTTCAACACACTCCGCTGGGGAGAGAGAAGACCAGGGACGGGGTGGGCTTCAACACACTCCGCTGGGGAGAGAGAAGACCAGGGACGGGGTGGGCTTCAACACACTCCGCTGGGGAGAGAGAAGACCAGGGACGGGGTGGGCTTCAACACATTCCGCTGGGGAGAGAGAAGACCAGGAACGGGGTGGGCTTCAACACACTCCGCTGGGGAGAGAGAAGACCAGGGACGGGGTGGGCTTCAACACACTCCGCTGGGGGGAGACCAGAGAAGACCACTCCGCTGGGGGAGAAGACCAGGGGGTGGGCTTCAACACACTCCGCTGGGGAGAGAGAAGACCAGGGACGGGGTGGGCTTCAACACACTCCGCTGGGGAGAGAGAAGACCAGGAACGGGGTGGGCTTCAACACATTCCGCTGGGGAGAGAGAAGACCAGGGACGGGGTGGGGGTGGGCTTGTTATTGAATGGCTCTTCTTATGCTCATGAAGCCGTCATACAGAGGGATTCCTTGTAGAAAAGTCTCTACCCTAAGCCTCCCAGCTGCCTCGACAAGCCGCCCCTAATTGAAAGAGTATTCTTTGATGTTCCCCGTCTTCTTCGATATTTTGTCTCTCTTTTTCTGGTCTTTTTTTCCTTCTCTTCTCTAACTCTTGATTTACTGATAAGATAGCTGCAGAGGGAGGTTTTCTGTACAGCTGAAGGAGCAAGCATAATAAACCGTACAACATGGAGTTCCCCAAATGCCTTCCACTGATAGTGATACACACAGTCTCTCTGGGACAACCAGAGGAAGGAAAAGCCGTGTCGTGATTCCATAGGGAAAGGACTTGGCAGTTACGCCGGGGCTGGGGCTTTAAAGCTTGAATTATGGTAATAGGCCCAATTGCAGTCTAGTGAAGCCATAAAGTGCTTCCATCTGTTTGCTGTGCCCCAGAGCCCTGCCAAGCCCTGCCCTGCCGAGCCCTGCCTGCCTGCCTTTCAACTGGGTTAGACCAACGTTACACACCACCTCACCACACTAACCAAAACACATGGACAGCCAGGACCTTCCCACACCAACCAGAATGAAGCTGAAACACGCCAAAACAATGTAAACCTGAGATCACCAAGTCCACTCCACTTCGCATGACCTAAACCTACTGCTCAGACTTTGAACCCAACTGTCTGTTCCAGGGTTGGGGTCAATTCTGAATTGAATTGCAAATTGCATTTTAATTCCAATTCAATTCTTGAATTTTAATTGATTTTGAATTGGCCACAACCCACAGGTGAAGAATCTAAATAGAATGTGAATTAAAGGAAGTAGAATTTAATTAAATTAAATTAAGCAGATGATTAATGAGAAGAAAAGTGCTCCTGATCAAAAGGAGGTGAAGACATGTGGTGTATCTAAGACCACTGGTTCTCAACATGATTAAGACCAAAGCCTGTGATGAGCAGCTCTCTCTCTCCTGCTGAGGACTCAGGGTATTTTAGGCTGTGCGGTTAGGAGGCTGTGAGGTGATTGGCCGGTGTTCAGGGCCTGACTGATCTGTGTGGCTGGCGGGCTGCTGATGTCAGTGAGTCAGCAAGGTTTATGGGAGAAGTTCAGCCATCTTGTTCAACAGGTGGGGCTTCTCCCAGACAGGAAGTGACACACTGTTGTGAGCCAGAACACGTGGAGGTGGTCTGGAGAATTTAGAATCTTAGAACACTTTAAGAACTGTGCTGACCCATTGCCAAATCAATCTTTCACATGGGCAGATACTGAAAATGGGACATTATTTTCTGTCTATTGCTTTCCTTGGCTTGTTGTTAGAAACAACATTGGCTTCAGTCAGTGTGTCACTCATGTGGCAGCCTACCACATGAGCATTTAGAAAAGTACTGTATTTTGATATATAACGCGTGTGATGGAAAAGGTTGAGATTCACACACAGTGGGTGTTAACTTCTATTTCAGTCGAAGGTGATAACTCTGCAAAGAGCAAACTGAAGGGCAGGATGACAAGCTTTGAGAAATGTCCCCTTGCTCATTTGTTCCAGCTTAAGCATTTACACACCCACACGCGCTCACACACACACACACACACACACGAGCGCAGCCTCTCCAAAACACCCGATCCGACTAGGAGCATTCCTAAACGTGCAGTTCTGTAAATGGCTGGGATAGTTGAGAGATCCCTGACGTGCTTGGCACCTTGTACAGATTTGCAGTTGACAAAATTGATGTATTAGCGGTTAGACGATTTGTGACCCCATTTCTAAATGGAGGGCCATAAAACCTCAGCACAGCCCCCACAGGTGTCCCAGGCCTCTGGGGTCTGTTGTGTTACGTAGGTCAGCCCTGGAGCATCCAAGGCACTGAGAGCAGTTCGAGCTGCTGGCCAGAGCAGAGGCAGGGTAGATAGATCGACGAACCGACCGAGGAGTGTAGGGGCGTAGTGGCAGAGTGGGGGTTCTCAGTAAGCAACAAAACACTCCAATGGATAGGACCCATTATATTTCCAGTCTGTGGGGAGAGGGGAGAGTAAATGCTATAGTGTGTGTACAAGAGAATGGAGAAGAGAGAGGGAGAAAAAGAGAGCGAGGAATGACTGGGCTGATCCGGGGTGTGTGAGAGCTGAGCCAGTTGAGGCTGTTGCTGGACGGCCGCACGAATGGACAGCAGAGGGGTGTGTGTGGATGTCATCTGGCCATCAGTCAGGCAGACAGATCAAGCTCCAGGGAGGCCCATCAGGGGGTTCAGCAGTAATCCACAAAACAGCTGTGTGGAAAAGGGCCTTGGGAGACTGGCTTACTCTCATGGCCTGTCACCATCCCCTGACCTCCACAACATCAACAGTCTGGAGAGTCCCCTAACTTCTAAAACTTTCTTTGAAACAACTTTCTACTCCCTTGCTTCTAAAACAGCCAATCCACTCCCCTGTCTTTCTAAATGGACTGAAAAACATCCTCCCCAGTCTCCTGTCTTCAATAACTGACTCTAAAACATCCTCTCTAGTCCCTTGTCTTCTAAAACTCACTCTAAATCATCCTCCCCAGTCTCCTGTCTTTTAAATTTGCCTTCAGAACAGCCTCTCCAGTCTCCTAGCTTCTAAAACTGACTCAGAAACAGCTTTTCTGTTCCTTAGCTTCTGAAACTGACTCTAGATCATCTTAATAAGCCCGTTTCCTAAAATAGCATGAAATACCTCTCAGAACATACATCTTAGTAGAGAAATATGGAACACGACCTAGTCAAATAAAACAAGTAACATGTTACTCTTGCATAATACCTGATGCAATTTTGTCTGTATTTTCAGTCTGTTTTCTGGCACTATACCTCGAGTCACGTCCATCAGTCTGGGAGGTTTTATCTTCCTGGGTGCTTATGAGAAGGTCCGACGCACCCTGCTATAAAGACCCTGGCCTGGGGATGAAGGCAGGTGTGCTGTGCTGACCCAGCCTGAACTGGCCCTGAGGAGGGACACCTGGTGTGAGTCATCCCTGATCGCATTACCCAGAGGTCTGCGTTCCTGCTCATCAGTGCGCTGCAGATTGAGTTTAACTGCGTGAATTCCATTTTAACAGCAAGGATCGCATATCTCTGAGCCGAGTCTCTTCACTGTATGACCATGTGAGTGGAAACGGTATTAAAAGCCATATTTTTATACAATGTCACCACTTTCTCCAGTTCATTGTCTGAAGCTGGGTAGTTAAATGGTGGAATAATCACCTCACAGTAGTTTGTCCGTCCAAGGTTACTGCTCTCCGTTATTCAGTATGGAAACACGGTGAACAAAACCACCTGCAGCAAAGAGCCACCAGAAAGCCTATTAGAGAAGAAGCATCATGAGCTCATCCACCTGCATCCACCTGTCATCTCAGTGCTAGATGGGACTGGAGACCTAGGGCCTGTGTTTCTGCTGGATTAAACACTCATTTACTACAGGATTTGTCACAACTGTCGCCACATTAATGCAGATGGATGGACAATGTACTTTAGCCAACTTCCATCGAAGGGATAGTATTAAAACATGTACAATTTAATGGACCGGTTTTTCCTAGTATTAAAAACAGGACATCCTGAATAGATTAACCTTTTACTCTAATGCATTGGTGAACATCGAGTGTTGAGCAAGCATCAAAATGTTTCTCGGAATATAAAATTGGTTTTCCAAAAACACTTGTCAATAACTCCCATTGTGTCCTTCAGATGTCGGTTGAGGGGGGAAGGTAAAGACCATTAAAGCCTGGGAGAGCAATGTTACACAGGTGGGTTTAACAGAGGGCTAAGTCCTGTCCTGGAGGCTGTCAGTTAACTGACATACATTCTGTCCAGCCACTGTCCCTCATTCAATATGGACTTAGACATTCGCCAAGCCTATAATTTACAATTAAAACCTGGCTTTAGAGATGAACCTCCAATGTATTTGCATAGAGACAGAAGCAACATGAATGAGTTCGATACCTTTGACAAACCTGCTAATTCAAGTAGTGTATATCATTTTGCTTTGCCTGGCCCCCTTATAAATTTGAGACGACATTGAACCACAAAGGCAAGGAAAAACACACTCCACAAAATGTGATTTTATTAGACACTTTAATGTTTAAACTTTGACATTGGTACAATGGATTCAGTTGACTGAAATAAATTACTGCATGTCACCCCCGTGGGATGATATGACAACTGACTAACCATCTAGAATTCCTGTTCTCTAAAGAATAAATGTCAAACAATGAGCCTTTGATACCGCAAATAGCAAGTGTTTACAGAAAAAATATAGCATACATTGGAAAAATTGGGAAATGTAATTCTGTTTAACCTGACATTGTGTATCCAGGCCTAAAGATGGGGCATTTTTCCTCGGTTTGGCAAGAGTACATTTCACAACTTTCCCAGCAGTAAGCAGTTTTATAAAATGAAGAGATTGTTTGTACCAGTCAAAAGTTCCTGAATGAACAGGTTGTACTAGTACCATAATGATGACGATGATGAGGATGTGTGGTGCTATGACAAAGGCTAAATACTGGCCATTCCCTGTGTGAACAGTGTGACAACAGTCTCAAAATGCCTCCTGGTGAGTTCCTCATTCCCTTTACAGCATGGCAGGTTCATGTTATAGCTGAACATATTGGGATGGGGGTGGGGGACTAATGATTTTAAAAGTTGGACCAACATTCATGACAAATGTGAATTCAAAGGATCTGGGCCTTTAGTTGGACAAAAGAAAAATGAAAATAAATGGGAGCTGAGGCACCGTGGAGGACGTAGTCCCTAAACCAAAGACAACTGAAGTGCAGTGGTGGTCAGTACCTTGACATTCCATCGCTATGTCAGAAATGTGACACGTTTCCTGACTAAGAATTCTTACATTCATATTAGGTATGAGTAGTACAAAAGTGCTTAAACATCCAAAACCTCATTTCATATCCCAAACCCCCCTTGTTCCATGTTGTACCCAAATCAAAGCCCTTCCTTCATAAAATACTAGTAAATATGATTTATGGTTTAAGGCCATGATGGGCAGCGTTTGCATTTGTCAAACAACATTCCAAGTGCAATAAAGTGTTCCATGGTATGACAAAGTGTACCGATAGCTCTCACATCTCTGCTATACTAAGAGTCTGGTTAGTGGTTTCTTTGATCATGCAATAAGGCACGGCAGTTGAAGCAGGTAGGTAGAGGCTGACAAGGCTTGTTAAAGACAACAAAAAATACCATCACTCCGTTCCTTATCATGCACAGAATAATTTCAAATACTCTTTGTAAAAGTTATATAATATACATGAAAACTCTTATGTACAGTCAATTGTCCAATGGTATAGCTCTCTCTCTTTCACACATTACTCTACAATATTACCTACATTTGCATGCTTCAAATGCAAGTCACATTTAGGAGCTAAGATTGGTTGGCACCTCCCAGGAGAAGGTTTTCAGTATGTACATCTGATACACTCAGACGGGACACCACCCACACAAGCGCTGCCTTAAACTCCAGACGCCCCTCCCTGCTCCTGCCTCGTTAGTCCAAACAGGGGACAGGATCAGATCTTGGCCTCTCTGTTTGAGGTAGCAGTTCCCAGTGCAAAGAACAAGTCAACTCAGGGCTAGTGAGTCTGGTAGTGTCATGGTGGGGAGAGCCTGCTAGTCACTGGCTCTCCTGAGGGGGGTGCATGGCTCTGGAAGGCTCTGGGAGTATGTCCATTAGAGAGGAGAGTCTGTCTGAGCTCTGGCTCACAGTCTGTGTCCAGTGTGTATTGGCTTGTTACGGGGCAGAGTTTCACCGGCTTGTGGAAGGCCTCCTCTTGGGAAAGGGAGCACACTAACGTCGTCTGTCCCGTCCTGTTCACTGAGGTATCTGGGAGGGAACACCGAGAGAGAAGAGAACACACAATCAAGACCCCTATCTGTGCAGAGCTCAAGGCTATGGATTGCATCCATATGGCTAATTTGACATTATGAAGCAAGGATCGGATTCTGACCCCTAAT
This sequence comes from Oncorhynchus tshawytscha, assembly GCF_018296145.1. Lineage (NCBI taxonomy): Eukaryota > Metazoa > Chordata > Actinopteri > Salmoniformes > Salmonidae > Oncorhynchus > Oncorhynchus tshawytscha. The sequence goes on along the minus strand of NC_056430.1, from coordinate 23,654,875 downwards.
TCCTCCCAGACCGTTCCTTGCCAAAATGTACAGCATCCCAGGACAAGACCCGACCTGCTCCCCTGTGAGTTAGGCAGTGACGGGAACTCAATGCGGCTTTTCATCAGATTCCCTTCACTGTGATTTGTCATGGCAGGCTGATCTACACAGCTAAGGGCTCCATCCATAACATCATTTCTACCATTCCTCATCCTGTCCTCAACAGTGTGGAATAGAAAGAGCACTCTACCTTTTCTGTCGTTGTGGTTTCTCTGTGATGACAATACATTGTGGTTGCTGGGAAACGCAGGTGGCTGGGCGTCCCTTCTAACTCCATTGGAGGTCCCGTTGCAGAGGGAGGCGGTGTAGGGTCCTGTGTCCACCCCTAAAGGTATGCTGTAGTCCATGTGGTGGAGGTGTTGTTGGTACTCCAGGCCTACAGGTCCCAGTCCCTGGGGAAGGTAGTCTGAGTCTGACTTGGAGTAGCTATTCCCATTCTCCATACACTCTGTACACACTACAGCCTCACCGTAACCTAGACCAGACAAGAGAGAACGGCGTTATTACCACGCCCACCCTTTTCCACAGTTAGAGACGATGTAAAGAAAACATTCACTGATCAGTCATGGGTGTGTGTTGGAGGTTCATATGGAAATCAAACTGAGCACACTACCTGTGTTGTCTGTGTGCGTGTTGGGCAGAGGTCCACCACCAGCCTCCACACGGACACACACATCCTGGCGCTCCGAGAGGGTCCCCTGGGAGGACAGGTAGCTGGGGACGTCCGGGGGCACATTGGTCTCATCTGGGAGGGGAGAGAAACCATCACCATCAGCACAAACTACGGTCACCAACGCAACACATGGATAGTAAACAGCCATTCCCTTTGACGAGTAGAACTACATGAGCGCCCTCTCACCCGTGTTGGTGACGCTGCACTCCTCGCTCTTCTTGCGCGTCTGGTAGATGATGCACACCCACACCAGAGAGGTCACCACGATGCTAGTTACCACAGCGATGACGATGATGCCCACCGTGACGGTGCTGGGGCCGGGTGTAGCGGCGCAGGCGGAGTGGCGGACACTCAGCTGGCTGTGGGCACGCTCCGTGCCCAGCCTGTTGGACATGACGCACGTGTACCTCCCAGCGTCCTCTACAGCGGCGCTGCCGATGACCAGCAGCTGGTTGCCGGGGGTGAAGTGGTGTCGGTCGGAGGGGCGGAAGGGCTGGTCGTTCCTCAGCCAGGTGATTTTGGGTAGGGGACTGCCTAGCGCCTTACACTGCAGGACTACAGTCTCCCCCACCACCACACTACGGTCCTCCAGCTCCTGGGCCAGGTGGGGTGTCTCTGTAGACAGGAGGGGTCACAGGTCAAAGTGTAGTCATCCCACCAGAGCAGACTGGTCAATCCCAACTCTACTCAACACTTCATATCAAACTACACAATGACAACGGGTGATGGTCCATTATGCTTTGTTCAACACAGAGTGATATCATGATCTCACTCGATCTACTCCACCTCTTCAGACTGGGCCTCAGCTCGGACTTTTCTTTCCACATGCATGACTAAACATTACAAAGCCACTCCTGAGGGCTGTTGCTACCTCGTGTCCCTGGGAGGAGTTGTTCTGGACTAAAAGCACTACATAAGGTAGAGCAGACCAAGCCCTTACACATCCACAGTACTTGACAATACGTGATCTCATCAAATTCACATAGCTGTAGACCAAGCCCTTACAAGTCCAATAGAAGCCCCTCTAGAAGAATGGAGGCCTGCAGTCTCCCTCCCTCCCTGAGGAGGGGTGAGAACGGTTAACAAAAACCCCTCTGTGAAGTCCCTCTATCCTACCCTCCCCCATCTGACCCCTACCCTGACCTCTGACTTCGAGGAAGGCCACAGCTGCCAGAAGCATTTCATTCTAGGACCAAGGCTCACCAGTTCACAGCTGGCTTTAGAGCAGTTTACTAAGTGTTCATTTTTAGACTTAGTAAGCCATGAATTCTCAAACATTGAGGGCTGTGTGTTAGTTAGGTGGCATTATGTAGGAAGCGTTATGTAGGAAGTATAGTAAGGAGAGGGTAGTAAGTTTTAAGTTCCTCGGCGTACACATCACAGACAAACTGAATTGGTCCACCCACACAGACAGCATTGTGAAGAAAGTGCAGTAGCGCCTCTTCAACCTCAGGAGGCTGAAGAAATTCGGCTTGTCACCAAAAGCACTCACAAACTTCTACAGATGCACAATCGAGAGCATCCTGTCGGGCTGTATCACCGCCTGGTACGGCAACTGCTCCGCCCACAACCGTAAGGCTCTCCAGAGGGTAGTGAGGTCTGCACAACGCATCACCGGGGGCAAACTACCTGCCCTCCAGGACACCTACACCACCAGATGTCACAGGAAGGCCATAAAGATCATCAAGGACAGCAACCACCCGAGCCACTGCCGGTTCACCCCGCTATCATCCAGAAGGCGAGGTCAGTACAGGTGCATCAAAGCTGGGACCGAGAGACTGAAAAACAGCTTCTATCTCAAGGCCATCAGACTGTTAAACAGCCACCACTAACATTGAGTGGCTGCTGCCAACACACTGACTCAACTCCAGCCACTTTAATAATGGGAATTGATGGGAATTGATGTAAAATATATATCACTAGCCACTTTAAACAATGCTACCTAATATAATGTTTACATACCCTACAATATTCATCTCATATGTATACGTATATACTGTACTCTATATCATCTACTGCATCCTTATGTAATACATGTATCACTAGCCACTTTAACTATGCCACTTTGTTTACATACTCATCTCATATGTATATACTGCACTCAATGCCATCTACTGCATCTTGCCTATGCCGCTCTGTACCATCACTCATTCATATATCTTTATGTACATATTCTTTATCCCCTTACACTTGTGTCTATAAGGTAGTAGTTTTGGAATTGTTAGCTAGATTACTTGTTGGTTATTACTGCATTGTCGGAACTAGAAGCACAAGCATTTCGCTACACTCGCACTAACATCTGCTAACCATGTGTATGTGACAAATAACATTTGATTTGATTTGATGCGGGAATGCTAACTGGCCAGATGAATGTGATGTATGTACAGGGCAGGGGAGACTGGTGGGAGGCGCTCTAGAAATAATAATAATAGTGAACTCACACCCCCCCACTAGCTCTGACTTTACTGATATCTACTGTATTGAGGAAAAATGTACTTACTATGACTGTGATGTGATTGTACCACCTAGCTATCTTAAAACTAATGCACTAACTGTAAGCCCCACCTAGCCATCTTAAAACTAATGCACTAACTGTAAGTCCCACCGAGCCATCTTAAAACTAATGCACTAACTGTAAGTCCCACCGAGCCATCTTAAAACTAATGCACTAACTGTAAGCCCCACCGAGCCATCTTAAAACTAATGCACTAACTGTAAGTCCCACCGAGCCATCTTAAAACTAATGCACTAACTGTAAGTCCCACCGAGCCATCTTAAAACTAATGCACTAACTGTAAGTCCCACCGAGCCATCTTAAAACTAATGCACTAACTGTAAGTCCCACCGAGCCATCTTAAAACTAATGCACTAACTGTAAGTCCCACCGAGCCATCTTAAAACTAATGCACTAACTGTAAGTCCCACCGAGCCATCTTAAAACTAATGCACTAACTATAAGTCCCACCGAGCCATCTTACGCCGGTGGGCGTGGGGAGAGGCCGCCGGTGGGCGTGGGGAGAGGCCGCCAGAGTAGGCGTGGGGAGAGGCCGCCAGAGTAGGCGTGGGGAGAGGCCGCCAGAGTAGGCGTGGGGAGAGGCCGCCAGAGTATGCGTGGGGAGAGGCCGCCAGTAGGCGTGGGGAGAGGCCGCCTGAGTAGGCGTGGGGAGAGGCTGCCAGTAGTAACAGGGGGAAAAAAATCTATACAGTTATCGCAATATTATTTTGATACTTTGACTTCAAGTATATATATTTTTTCTTGCTAGGTAGCATTAGTCAGCTGTACCTGTGCCAAAAATACAGGATCCTGTTCTCCATCTTTTTAAAATAGTGAGCCAACATGTTTTCAGCACTTTTATTTCCATGACTAATCAACACTCATTTTCTAATGCCCTCTCTGCAGCAGAGAGCAATTTGTTTGGAACGTCATATAGAATCGTGAGAATCGCAATACATATCGTATTGGCACCTAAGTATGGTGATATTGTCGCATTGTGAGGTCCCTGGCATTTCTCAGCCCCAGTGACCAGCAGTCAGTCTTACCCAGCACGGTGAGGGTGGCGTTGGCAGACACGGTGCCCGCTGTGTTTTTGGCGGTGCAGCTGTACACGCCCATGTCCTCCGGCTTGACGTCCATGATGAAGAACACGTCATCATCCGGCATCACATGCATCCGCCGCTCGCGGGCCGCCGGGAAGTCCGTGCCCCCATCCTTCTGCCAGGCAATCTGGGGGGTGGGGTGCCCCTCAGCAGCACACTCAAGCTTGGCAGTGGTGCCCGTACGGATGGTGTTGTCTCCAGGGGTCTTCACAAATGTAGGCAAGACTGTGGGAAAGGAAGATATGACACACTGGGTTAGCCACAACAGAGAAGTACATAGGTTAACACAAGAGTCTCTGTTTTAGGGAGAGGGTTTGATTTGGGTGGGCAGGGCAGCCAATCACTCAGCATCTGTTGGCCAAACTGACAGGGCGTGTAATAGATGGGCACTGTCAGCTCCACAACACGCCTAAATCAATTTGTTCCAAATTCCACCAGAGACTCGCACACACAGAGACATGCAGAGAGAGACTCGCACACACAGAGACATGCAGAGAGAGACTCGCACACACAGAGACATGCAGAGAGAGACTCGCACACACAGAGACATGCAGAGAGAGACTCGCACATACAGAGACATGCAGAGAGAGACTCGCACATACAGAGACATGCAGAGAGACTCACACATACAGAGACATGCAGAGAGAGAGACATGCAGACACACACACACACACGTAGAGAGACTCACACACAGAGACATGCAGAGAGACTCTCACACAGAGACATGCAGAGAGAGAGAGAGACACACACACAGACATGCAGAGAGAGAGACACACACGCAGAGAGACAGAGAGACTCACACAGACATGCAGAGAGACTCACACAGACATGCAGAGAGACTCACACACACAGACATGCAGAGAGAGACTCACACATAGAGACATGCAGAGAGAGACTCACACATACAGAGACATGCAGAGAGAGAGTCACACATACAGAGACATGCAGAGAGAGACTCACACATAGAGACATGCAGAGAGAGACTCACACATACAGAGACATGCAGAGAGACTCACACATACAGAGACATGCAGAGAGAGACTCACACAGACAGAGACATGCAGAGAGAGACTCACACATACAGAGACATGCAGAGAGAGACTCGCACATACAGAGACATGCAGAGAGAGACTCACACATACAGAGACATGCAGAGAGAGACTCACAGAGACATGCAGAGAGAGACTACAGAGACATGCAGAGAGAGACTCACACATACAGAGACATGCAGAGAGAGACTCACACATACAGAGACATGCAGAGAGAGACTCACACATACAGAGACATGCAGAGAGAGACTCACACATACAGAGACATGCAGAGAGAGACTCACACATACAGAGACATGCAGAGAGAGACTCACACATACAGAGACATGCAGAGAGAGACTCACACATACAGAGACATGCAGAGAGAGACTCACACATACAGAGACATGCAGAGAGAGACTCACATACAGAGACATGCAGAGAGAGACTCACACATACAGAGACATGCAGAGAGAGACTCACACATACAGAGACATGCAGAGAGAGACTCACACATACAGAGACATGCAGAGAGAGACTCACACATACAGAGACATGCAGAGAGAGACTCACATACAGAGACATGCAGACACACACACACACACACACGTAGAGAGACTCACACACAGACATACAGAGACATGCAGAGAGAGAGAGACACACACACAGAGACATGCAGAGAGAGAGACACACACACAGAGACATGCAGAGAGAGAGAGACACACACACAGAGACATGCAGAGAGAGAGACACACACACGCAGAGAGACAGAGAGATTCACACAGACATGCAGAGAGACTCACACAGACATGCAGAGAGACTCACACACACAGAGACATGCAGAGAAACAAAGAGACTTTGCTCAAGCTAAGAATTACCACTAGAATAACACTTGAGTTTAACTGGGCAAAATATCTACTGAATCAGCATATTACAGAGAGAAAAGGATCTCACCACATGCAAACACACACACTCTCATACTGGGAGACCCTTAACCCTTCAGGACCTGGCGGCGTACCGTTGACAGTGAGGCGGGCCTGGGTAGAGTAGGAGGAGCCAAAGTGGTTGGTGATGATACACTGGTATCGGCCCTCGTGGGTGAAGGTCACATGACGCAGGTGCAAAATGGTGGTGTACTCCATCACCCCCCCGTGGTGAGCGCGCAGGTGGGCGAGGTTCTCCACCTCTGCATGGCGGAGCAGCTCCTGGTCTTTGCGCCAGGCGAAGGTCATAGGTGAGCTGCTGCTGCTGGCCACCGTGCACGTGAAGCGCACGTCACTACCCAGAACCGTCACTGTGGTCTCTGGCTGCACCGTGATCTGGGGCTTAGGCAGGTCATCTACAGGAAGAGAGAGATGGAGGGACGACAATAAACCTACATAAGCATTATTCTTTGTAACCAAATGTTTTCTCAGTGACAGAAGATATGTATACTAAACAAACAAACAAACAAACAAGGAAGGATTAGCACATCACAGATCAAACAGACAGTGAACCTACATCAAAAAACTTGGAGAAAAAAATTATAAAATCGCACACACACAGTAAACAAGCAAGAGCTGGAATGTAAAACACCATCTGGTCTTAGCTGCTGGCTGCACGGTCTGACAGAAAGCCCTAATACACACGCATTACTCACCACAGACAAAGCTCTCTGGCGGGGCCTGGAAGATGCTGGCACCCTTCAGGGTTTCAGGATGGGCACAGGTAGCCTCTACGCCCGTCTGTAGCCCCCGGGTCAACAGCCACTCAGGGAACCAGTGGAGCTGACAGTCACACAGGAACCTGTCACTCTGGATGAGCCTGTGGGGGGGGGGGGGCTGTTAGGTCATTCTCCTTTAAAGACTTGCTTTGATCTGAAAGAATGAACTGCAGCAGTATTGTGTAGCCATATCATAACATTGTGAAGACAATCACAGTTTCCAGAGACTAAGTGTGAGGAATGTGTGTGTGTTTTCATCATTGCAGACTCACAGGTTCCTGAGGCTCCTCATCTTGCTGAAGGCCTCTGGCTGAATAGAGCGGATGGCATTCTCTCCCAGATTCCTGTTGAGACATTAAACAGAGGGCCACCCATCAGCACTGACATAAATGGGACATGGGAACACACACAGCGGTGTCACGGCCAGCAAGGGCTTTCTTTAAGCAAGGTGGAAAGACTCAGGCGTTTAAGACCAATGTCACTTTTCTCCTAACGGTCAGTCTGTGAAAGAGCTTATATAAATTCAATTTATTGTACCAAACTGACCATATGCTCAATCACTTTTCTCCCCTGCACCAGGGAAAAAGGACCAAAGTGTAAGCTGCCTCTAACGAGAGGGAAGCAGCTTACCCCACAAACTGCCCGTCTTTTCCTTTAACAAAGACGCTATTTAATTTCTAACAGCCCTCTTAGGCAGCTACTTTTGGCAGCCGCACTTGGGGGCGTGCAGTGCATTGTGGGATACTCACAGGTGCTCCAGGGCCTCCAGGCCTAAGAAGGCTTTTTTGGCCACCGACTTGATCTTGTTCCCAAACAGAGTTCTGCAATTTCCAAACATGAAGGGCGCCGATAAACGTGAGAGAAAGAGAGAGAAAGTGAGAAAGTGAAAGAGAGGAGGAAGGGGTAAGGGAGGAGAAGAGGGGGAGAAATGCACAATTAGTGGGGTTGAATCTGATAAGACCAGAAGATTGAGGTATTGGAAATCCGAACTGTGTGGAGATTAGGAGGGTGAGGGACTCGGGGCCCTGGCTCTCCCGGCCCCGCTCTTCAAAGACCACTTTTATCTTTATTAGTATTTAATAGCGATGACAGGGTGGGGCTGAGCCAGGGGGAGGCACATGAAAAGCAGGTTGTCTCACTGAGGGACAACACAGCTTGTAGAGTAATAAAAGTAGCCTTGTCAAGGCGGGTTCAAACAAGGAACAAGCAGCTCTGGGGGTCTAATCCCAGCCGCTCTTCAAAAGACACCTCTACCCTCCCTCCTTCCGTCCGTCCATCCGTCCCTCCATCCTTCCTTCCTCTCCCTTCTCTCTGCCTTCCTTCCCAGGAGGAGCGGATGGACACAGTTGGCTGGTTTAGAGTTAAGACCCCTGGATCAGAACCTTTCAATCCTGTCACGCCTCCTCCACTCTCCCCTTCTATATGGACCCACTGAAAATCTACACAGTGCAATGTGAATACAAACCATGTTTCAAACCCCACTGGGCGTGCATCTGTTTGGGGGAGATTAGCTAACACTAAGATGTATGTTGATAAGAGGTATTGCGTTCTATAAGAAAGCCTCTGTGTTTAGGGGCCCCCAGGCAGACTGGTCATGGACAGAACCGGTCAGCTCCTGACAGAGATGTCACTCACTACTGACCCCACATCAGCCAGAGGTCTGTGTTTCCAGACTACAGAGGGAGACGGGCTGCACATGAGGCTTCATCACAGACAACCACTACTCACTAAGTTACTGCACTTCCATCCAAAGTATTTAGCATATTTAAATAAATATTTTTTAAATTGTTCTTATTCCTAGCATCACATCTAGCAGTCTGCATTGCCTTTCATTCCAATCACATGGTCTTCATGGAGTGTTCACATTTAGGAAAAAATAAAATACTTTAATGTTGTAACAAACATTTCTACACTCAATATATTAATGTATTTTTCCACCTCAAAAGAGCAATGAGAAAATAGTTTGTTTTTGTGGCCACTTGTGAGAGCACAAGTTAACTCAGAGCATTCTCCCTTCACAATCTGGGACACAAAGCGTGTGGAGGACACTTTAATGTCCCGCCCCTCTCTCTCTGTTTTTCCCAGGGCTGGGGAGTGTTGTTTTCCGGCGGGATGGAAGGATTGTGCCAGCGCTGGGCCAATTTCACCCTCTTTCAGTCCCTAACAACAGGCAGGAAGGCATGGCCGTGGAGCAGAGAGAGAGTAGCAGGGCTAGAGACCGACAGAGCTGCTGAGGCTCATATCCTGCAGGCTGATAGAAAAGCCCTTTGAATAGGCTAGCACTCAAAGGGAACAGCCTTGGTTGGACACCATCTTTTATCCCAGGATTGTTTAGGGCCCACTATGTTCATTGTGCTATGGTTTAATAGTTATACGAGAGATCACAAAAAATTGACATCGTTTAACCGTCAAGGCAGTTCAATTCCCACCAACAGACACTCTGAACTTGGACACAATTGTAGTTGAGAGTCTGGTAAACCAAATGAAAACCAGATTCATGCTTGTTTCAAGTCTGTTGCCGTTAAAATATGAATGCTTCATGAAAAAGCCTAATAAAACTTGGAGCAACTTTTAGAGTCATCTCTGTGTTACACTTCCAAATGACATGTGAGGCCCAGAGGTAAGGGAGAGATGGAGCTGGTCCTGTCTGAAGCCAGGTCTGGGAGAACTAGATATAGGCTATAGGTAGGCAATACTCGTCAGAGGAAACTATTGGATTGCAATGGAAAACCCTTCACGCTGGACTGAAGACCTGCAGACAATCAACCAGTGGCAGGGCAGCCAGCTTCAAGGGACCGGTTCTGGGGAGAGGGGGATGGCGGAAAGGCGGGGGTAGGGGTGAGAGAAGGAGGGGGGGATACTCACAGCTTGTTGAGGCTGTCCAGTCCAGAGAAGGCCCCATTGGTGTCCTCTATTGTGCCTGAGATGTCGTTATGGTCTAGCTCCCTGTGGAGAGAGAGAAGGGATAAGAGAGATAGAGGAGGGGAGCAGAACAGGCTGCCAGAGTTGGAGCACTGTGTAGCCTTGGCAGAGATGGGGCTGGTAGTCACGGGTTACCCCTCCACCCATCCTGCACCTGGTCTAAAGAGCAAGCCTCTCTGCTGATCTGCTCTGCCAGCCAAGCACATTCTTTCCTTTGTGAGGAGGAGAGGGGTGAAGGCACACAACCCAACACAGGGATACACATGTATAATTCATAACAGCATGGAGGGGTTGGCGGGCACACAATGTCTTTGGATTCAGACAGTCAATGGGCATGGCCTGGTCTGGCCCGGCAGTGTGGTGGCAGGTATGTCAGTCCCACCACATGTCAAGCCAGAATAAGACTCAATAAAATCTCAAATTTCCCTTGGAGTCTGCCAGGAAGTTTCTAAACGCATGTTGAATGCAGTGGAGACTGCTGAGGGGAGGACGGCTCATAATAATGGCAGGAACAACGCTAACGGAATGGCATTAAACATGGAAACCGTTTGCTTGTTACCATTCCACTGACTCCGCTCCAGCCATCACCACAAGCCAGTCCTCCCAAATTAAGGTACCACCAACCTGTGGTTGAATGCAATTAATTAGCTTTTCTGACACTACTAACTCAGCAGGTTTTCTACATTAAAATGCAGCTTAGGTGGTGGGCGCGGAGGAAACCTTGTACTTTTTTAAGGCAAATTTCCTGCAATTCTACACATTTTGCCATGAGGCTAAGAGAAAAATGTGCAGTTTTAAAGCAAAGTTCCTGCTCTTCTACATATTTTGCTATGACTTGTGCTATCGGGGTGACTCAAGCATTAAAATATGTTTTACATACTTTATATTAACTTTAAACTGAAAACCTTTTCCCATCCTGAACCCCCCAGAAAAGGTTTCACGAAAAAAAAAACACTTTGGCAGCCCACCAAAGACTTGTCTATGCAGAGAAAACCCTGTAACTGCTGAAGTCATCTGGGCAAAGGAAACATTTGAATAATAATTCCCCTACCCTCTTCAGTCCTTCCCTCACCCCCTTTGGTTCCTTTTGGTTACTTTGCCTCCATGGCCAGACTCAGCTGCCAATTCCCTATTCTTTCTGGCTGGCTGAGTGTGAATGGCCGTTGCCTTGTTAATGTCGGCAGTGGCTGCCCAATTAGACCTGCCTCAGCTCCCTTACAGCCTGGGCCCGCTCCTACCCAGTGCTTCACTGATTAGATTAGACCTGCATCAGCTCCCTTACAGCCTGGGCCCGCTCCTACCCAGTGCTTCACTGATTAGATTAAACCTGCCTCAGCTCCCTTACAGCCTGGGCCCGCTCCTACCCAGTGCTTCACTGATTAGATTAGACCTGCCTCAGCTCCCTTACAGCCTGGGCCCTCTCCTACCCAGTGCTTCACTGATTAGATTAAACCTGCCTCAGCTCCCTTACAGCCTGGGCCCACTCCTACCCAGCACTTCACTGATTAGATTAGACCTGCCTCAGCTCCCTTACAGCCTGGGCCCGCTCCTACCCAGCACTTCACTGATTAGATTAGACCTGCCTCAGCTCCCTTACAGCCTGGGCCCGCTCCTACCCAGCGCTTCACTGATTAAATTAAACCTGCCTCCGCTCCCTTACAGCCTGGGCCCGCTCCTACCCAGCACTTCACTGATTAGATTAGACCTGCCTCAGCTCCCTTACAGCCTGGGCCCGCTCCTACCCAGCACTTCACTGATTAGATTAGACCTGCCTCAGCTCCCTTACAGCCTCCGACCCAGCCTTCACTGATTAGATTAGACCTGCCTCAGCTCCCTACAGCCTGGGCCCGCTCCCCCAGCACTTCACAGACTGCCTCAACCCCTTACAGCCTGCCAGCACCCAGCAGCACTTCACTGAAAGGCCTGTATACTCCTACCCAGCACTTCACTGATTAGATTAGACCTGCCTCAGCTCCCCTTACAGCCTGCCTTCCCCCAGCCCAACGCTCCCCCTGTGCCAGCAGAGAAAGGCCACGCCTTGGCTTGTCCCCTGTGAGAAAGGCCTGTATACGCCTTGGCTTGTCACCCCCTGTGAGAAAGGCCTGTATACGCCTTGGCTTGTCACCCCCTGTGAGAAAGGCCTGTATACGTCTTGGCTTGTCACCCCCTGTGAGAAAGGCCTGTATACGCCTTGGCTTGTCACCCCCTGTGAGAAAGGCCTGTATACGCCTTGGCTTGTCACCCCCTGTGAGAAAGGCCTGTATACGCCTTGGCTTGTCACCCCCTGTGAGAAAGGCCTGTATACGCCTTGGCTTGTCACCCCCCTGTGAGAAAGGCCTCATCTCCAAAGCAAAGGTCTGACTCTTTTCTCTGGCTCTCTGGGAAGATCCTGGGCCAAAAAGACATTAGCAGAAGGACCCACACCCCTGCCTCTCTCTTCCTCTCTTTCTTCCTGTTCAAGGTGCGTGCATAAGGGTGTGGGGGCAGAGAAGTCTCCCATACTGCTTTCACTGCTCCGTTTAAAAAGGCAAAGAATCTACAGGGAGGCAGAGGACAGGGAACACATGTGCATCCAAAATCGATGGGAATCAACGACCGAAAATAGGGAAGATGAGAACAGACGCACCAGAATAAAAGTTCTCACAGAATGAAAACATGAAAGGTGACACATGCACACCTCAAACAGATACACGTGAATATGCAGGAAAGCAATGGTCTGAAAAGTAAACAGCTAACTCCACGTTGTAAATGGCCCCAGAGGGGCTTAAAGCCATAGTGTATATTGAATCCACATGAATAAACTGAATTGTTCTTAAAAGGCCAAGTGCAGTCAAAATTCTGTTTTCCTATGTTTTATATCATTTTGTACAACAACTGATGAAACTAACACTGTAAAAGTGTGAAAACATTTGATCAGTGTTATTTCCTGATAGTTGCTGGTTTAAAATACAAATCTACACAGCTTCTAAATCAGCAGGTTTGCATGGGTGGGAGTTTAGGCTTTCCATGGTAAATTGGTTAATAGACAAAGAGTTCCAAACCTCTATGCCAATGGTAAATTGGTTAATAGACAGAGTTCCAAACCTCTCTGCCAAAAATAGCTAGTATTCAATATTCCCCTCCCCATTCAGACCACTTCCAGACAGTCTTAGCTAAATTCTTGCTTGAGATATATATTTTTTGCTAAAAGGCAAAAAAGGTACAGTAAGGTACTTAACTGTTGATATTGAAATAAAAACGGCTGTATTGGACCTTTAAACTAGTAACAGGATGAGTCAACAGTGTGGAACCATAGTTGTGTGTGCTCTAGGTGCGTTCAGGAGGACTTACAGGAGGCGCACGGCCTTGAGACCTCTGAAGGCCCCCTCAGTGATGTGACTGATGGAGTTGTGCCCCAGACGAAGGGTGTGGAGGTCCCCCAGCACCGCCAGACTACCCTCGTCCAGACGACTCAGGTTGTTATAGGACAGACTCCTACAGGAGGAAATGAAAAATAAATACATGCGATGTCAGGCATGGACCAGAAGGACAAGATGGCACAGTACTAAGGTAACCTAACCTACCTGAAACGTCATTATTCTATATTTTATATGGCCTTATTCAATGTCTTCTTGCCTTTGGATAGATGCTGTATTTTTCCACAGTGGCGTTGGCTCAATATCTGTTCATCCACAGCAGTTTCCTATCATGCTTGATAAGGAGTCAAGACACAAACCATTTACAAATTGTGTAAATTTCCAGTTGGACAAATGGACACTTCTCTGATGTCTTTCCTAGAGTTACGGTCTTGTTTAAGTAGGTACATTGTGCGTCAGTGGTGATAAATATGTCTTGCTTATCAGCACACATGGTCAAATGGTCTGTTGTGTGAGTGTCTGGGCTGTGCCTCTCTGAAGGGGTCTAGTGTGGTCATGTGTGGCCACTGGCCAGTCTCTGTGATGCCCCATCAGGCAGGCTGCCGTCTCATCCGGAATGTAATAACAGGCAGGTCAGAAAGACAGCCACTCTTCTACACCTGGGAGCTAAACGAGCCACTATCCCACTGATATCACAGTCACCATGAATACACTAATAAAAATCATAGAAACCCGAGTTGCAACACAGATACAGAGCAATCGGTCTCTCTCACGCACAGTACCCAGACACAGGAGCCTGACAGGCAGCCGTGTCGTTAGCGACGCCTGAGCAGAACTGAGCTCTACATTAGTGTAAACAGAGTCTCTCTCCTTCACTACACGGGGAGATCCCGCTGCAATTACCACAGTATCCCTACCAACCGAGGGTTGTACGCCCTCTACCAACCTGACAGAGATGTGAATACATACTCTTGCATGGGCTTAAGTACTGTCAATCTTACCGCTCATTATGGGATAAACAGGCTTATAGTGAGAGGAGCGTGTGGTATTGAGCGTTAAGTGAGTCATGTAGCTGTCGTGAAGGTACGGGGAGGGGCGGAGCAGAGAACAGATTCACGGTTATGTTCTTAGGGTTGTGTTTGGGGATCAACAAGAAGAGACAGGGTTTGAAGTTGGAGGCATGGGTAAGACTTTGGGGTCCATATCTGGGGGCTGAATAGGGGATTCATATTTTTGTTTGTTTCTCAGGGGTTGGGGATGAGGCAGGAATTGGTGCTCAATTTACAAGGGTTGGGAGGGTTTTGGTTTACAGGGGTTGGGAGGGTTTTGTTGCTTTGGTTTACAGGGGTTGGAAGGGTTTTGTTGCTTTGGTTTACAGGGGTTGGAAGGGTTTTGTTGCTTTGGTTTACAGGGGTTGGAAGGGTTTTGTTGCTTTGGTTTACAGGGGTTGGGAGGGTTTTGTTGCTTTGGTTTACAGGGGTTGGGAGGGTTTTGTTGCTTTGGTTTACAGGGGTTGGGAGGGTTTTGTTGCTTTGGTTTACAGGGGTTGGAAGGGTTTTGTTGCTTTGGTTTACAGGGGTTGGGAGGGTTTTGTTGCTTTGGTTTACAGGGGTTGGAAGGGTTTTGTTGCTTTGGTTTACAGGGGTTGGAAGGGTTTTGTTGCTTTGGTTTACAGGGGTTGGGAGGGTTTTGTTGCTTTGGTTTACAGGGGTTGGGAGGGTTTTGTTGCTTTGGTTTACAGGGGTTGGGAGGGTTTTGTTGCTTTGGTTTACAGGGGTTGGAAGGGTTTTGTTGCTTTGGTTTACAGGGGTTGGGAGGGTTTTGTTGCTTTGGTTTACAGGGGTTGGGAGGGTTTTGTTGCTTTGGTTTACAGGGGTTGGGAGGGTTTTGTTGCTTTGGTTTACAGGGGTTGGGAGGGTTTTGTTGCTTTGGTTTACAGGGGTTGGGAGGGTTTTGTTGCTTTGGTTTACAGGGGTTGGGAGGGTTTTGTTGCTTTGGTTTACAGGGGTTGGAAGGGTTTTGTTGCTTTGGTTTACAGGGGTTGGGAGGGTTTTGTTGCTTTGGTTTACAGGGGTTGGGAGGGTTTTGTTGCTTTGGTTTACAGGGGTTGGGAGGGTTTTGTTGCTTTGGTTTACAGGGGTTGGGAGGGTTTTGTTGCTTTGGTTTATAGGGGTTGGGAGGGTTTTGTTGCTTTGGTTTACAGGGGTTGGGAGGGTTTTGTTGCTTTGGTTTACAGGAGTTGGGAGGGTTTTGTTGCTTTGGTTTACAGGGGTTGGGAGGGTTTTGTTGCTTTGGTTTACAGGGGTTGGGAGGGTTTTGGTGCTTTGGTTTACAGGAGTTGGGAGGGTTTTGTTGCTTTGGTTTACAGGGGTTGGGAGGGTTTTGGTGAGCTACTCACAGTTCTCGTAGCCTCTGGCAGAACCTCCAGCCATCTGGGTTGATGTGGGAGATGGAGTTGTAGCTGAGGAAGAGCTGCAGAAGAGAAGACAGGCCATACATGGAGCCACTGTTCACCTCCCTCAGGCTGTTATAGTCCAGGTGACTGCAGGGGAGGAGGTCACAGACAGGTTCAGGCTAGGCATCATGGTAATGTAGTTCGGTATGACAGGAGATTGGACATTACAGGTAGTCCAATTGTGGTTCATAGTTTAGCTCAATGTTAATGGACAATTATAGAGCATAGAGTTGCTTGTGAAACAATTGTTAAGAGCGGAAAGTAATACGAGCGGAGTAGGAGAAAGTGATCCTAACAACAGTTGTTGAGGACAGCCAGTCCTCATGGCCAGACAGGGAGTTGGGAGCGGTATGTTTCTGTAACTCACAGCACTTTCATCTTGGCCAGGCCCCAGAAGGCTCCGTCGGTGAGCTTACTGATGTTGTTCCTCTGCAGCTTGAGGACCTCCAGATTGGCCAGGCCCTGGAAGGTCAGCCCCTCCACCTGCCTCACACGGTTCCTGTTCAGCTCACTGGAGGACAACACAACCCAGCAAGGAGTTAGAGAGATAGAGATGAGAGGAAGAAGTATGGTCCTACAGGAAAAACCTGTAAAGTAATACATTAACACACATCTTAGCAGCACCGTTCAGCCCCACAAAAACATAAGAGGCCGTACACGGCGGTATCTAGGTTTGGGTTACAGAACAGGGTCCAGTTCTGACCTGGGCATCGCACCACGTGATCACAAACCATCATGAATCATGCTAGGGTTAACTAAAGGATCCATCTGTTCCACTACATTCAAACAGCACTGGATTGCAGCCACACATGCCTTGAAGGGCAGGGCATCTGCATTCACTTCTGAAACCGAGGAGGCTACTTCTGTCTGGAGCATACTGTATACAGCTAACCGCTCAGTGTCATCTCAGGGACGAGATAAAAAGACAAATTCTCCCCCCCCCCCGAGATGAAAAACAACAACATTGCCTTCTGTATCAGAAGAGTTCTCTGATAGCTTCGTACCAGTGAATCTGTGAGGTTTAACATCACAGCCCAGGAGCATAGCTGAACAATAAAACATCCACACACAGCGTCTTTGTGTGTCCTCAATGTTGCCACAAGCATCCACAGATACAGTGTCACCGGGACCACCTGTTAGACAATACCCACCTGGGGAAACTGGGAGGGCTGTGAAGAGAAGAGAAGGGAGCCCTGTCTACAATGGAGGAGAGTATCATTACATGCGTCTTTACTCCCCAGAGTGGGAGTCCTGAGGTAAGGATGGGTCTGCACTAGCCCCATGCTGCAGGGGAGGGGGGAGACAATGACAGAGAGCATGGCTCAGAGAGGACAGAGGCCATAACTCAGCCATGGTATTGGTCTGATGTTAACTAATGCTGCTACACTCTCCTCAATAAATGGGACGGTGTCAGAGGAGTCAGCCTCTTTAGGTTTTGTCTAACTTCCCAAAGTTATTTTCCCTCTAACATCAGTGGGGTCATGGACTATGGGTACTATACACTGTCTTTATCTGGCCACGGGTCAATGGTTGTTTCTCTAACGATGGTTGAGGATAGGCTAGGAGGTGAGTAGAGAGACTTAACAAACATGTGCTTAAGTGAGCTGAGAGGTGTCTGGAAGTGGTATGAAACAGTACTCACAGTTGGGTCAGCTTGGGGAGCTGGAAGCTTTTGACAGGGACCTGGGAGATGCGGTTCCGACTCAGTCTGAGAACCTGCAGGGACGAAGAGAGCTGGTCCAGAGCACCGGCCTCCAGGAGATGGATCTTGTTGTTGCTCAGGTACCTGGAAGACAGCATATCACACTGTCATGGATCCAAGACGTACATTGATAACATTGGTACAACATTTACAATTAGATGACAAATGTAGGAAAAATGTTTGACATAAGAAGAAAAGGGATGATCTTACAGGTCTTTGATCTGGAGGCCTGCGGGGAAACCTTGACCTCTGACTTCTGTGATGTCATTACTGCTCAGGTCCAGTGTTTCCACGGAGACCAGGTCTCTCATCCGCCTTCCATCGATGGCACGGATCTTATTATTGTGTCTGAAAATAAACAACCGCTGTTAGAAAACTTCAGGGGTAAAGATGAAGGAAAACCTGAGGAGAGAAACAGGAGAAGAACACAGCTCCTAGTCTATAGCTGCTTGTTTAAGAAGCAGCAGTAAAGCAAACACACTTCTTTTCCAAACCTACTCAGGAACAAAGAGAGAGTACAGTGCCAAATATCACTGCTTCAGGAGCATGTCCACCAGACATGACGCTTAGCATTCAGGCCAAAGAGTTCAATCTTGATTTAATCATACCAGATAATCTTGGTCACCTCCCTGACCAAGTCCCTTCTCCCCCGATTACTCAGTTTGGCTGGGCGGCCAGCTCTAGGAAGAGTCTTGATGGTTCCAAACTTCTTCCATTTAAGAATGATGGAGGCCACTGTGTTCTTAGGGACCTTCAATGTTGCAGAAATGTTTTGGTACCCTTCACCAGATCTGTGCCTCGACACAATCCTGTCTCGGAGCTCTACAGACAATTTCTTCGACCTCATGGCTTGGTTTTGCTCTGACATGTCACTGTCAACTGTGTGACCTTATATAGACAGGTGTGTTCCTTTCCAAATCATGTCTAATCAATTGAATTTACCACAGGTGGACTCCAATCAAGTTGTAGAAACATCTCAAGGATGATCAATGGAAACAGGATGCACCCGAGCTCAATTTCAAGTCTCATAGCAAAGGGTCTGAATACTTTTGTAAATAAGTGTTGTTTTTTTTATATTTATTTGTTATAAATTTGCAGTCTAAAACCCTGTTTTCGCTTTGTTATTATGGGCTATTTTTGTGAATATTGATGAGGAACAAAATTAATTTAATCAATTTTAGAATAAGGCTGTAATGTAACAAAATGTGGAAAACGTCAACAGGTCTGAATACTTTTTGAATGCACTGTATTTACCCCCCCAAAATGAACCGCTAATTAGCTGCTAATGTTGCTATCAAAGAACTACAAATGTCATGATGATCTGCATGAGACTGCCGAATCGAGGCAAAGGTAAGAATCCCCGGATTAACCATCTAATGTTAGCTAAATGTAGTAATGAATAAATTGACAATTCTGAATTGTCTTGTGCAAGTTTTAAATTGACACAACACCTGTTAGCAAAGGTGTCTGCTAGATATGATGTGCAGGAGCTTGCAGGGATTTGACATTTTACATGTCTACTTCGATGCTAATTATCATTTTTGAATCAGAGTAAATTGAGCCGAATATATTTATAAGTCACCTTGTCCGAGAGAGATTGACATGGTTATCAAAACATCCCGCCAGGGTAAGTCTACATGAAACACAGCCCTACGACACCGCCACTGTGGGACTCTATTGGTGATCATTGTAACAGACTACTTCCAAATCAAATGGAGAACGACTTGGCTAGATGAAAGGACTTACATTGTCTAACTCTGACCCCCCTGATAGTCCAGTTAACCATGGCGTAAGAGGCCTCAGAAAGATGTTTTTACAAAGCACATTTTGATTTTGGCCTGCTCTCTGCAGGAATGGTGGGTCACAGTCTCTATCCACATCTGTGATTTATTTTGGTGTTGGCTGGGAGAGATCCACTTCAGGACTGCAGCCTGACAGACGGATGGACATAGCTGCACAGGAATCTCAGTCACTTCCCTGTTTACCTTTACCCAGCACAGGGCCAACACACACGCATAGACACCCACAGACGTATAGAGGCCTAGACATACACAAACACGTGCACAGACAGATACAAACAGACAAATCCACACTGACCGGACACAGAACCAGACTTCCTTTTGGTTGACCAAATGTCTGTCAGTGCGGCCATCTGTACGTGTGTATGTGTGTGTGTGTGGGTGGGGAGAGCTAGTGAAGGCCAGTGTTATCCGAGCGGGGATGAAAGCCATACCGCAGCCATGGTTGCACTTCCCTGACACTCCGGCTAGCATTACAAAACACTTACCCTGCCCCCACTGGACATTTATCCTTGTTACAGTTGTAAATATGTATATCTGTTATTACTGTTTCATTCATGTCTCACTCCCCCTGCAGACATCCTACCCCCCAAGTCTCTTCACTAATTGAAGATAATATGACATTTGGTTTCAAATCAAGTCCATGAGTAAAACAAAGTCAACACAAGGAACCTAATTTAGACTCCCAGCCTGAAACAGTGTTTGGTAAAATCCTATTTTTTTCCTTTGGTATCTCCAGACAGGTGTTTCACCAGTCAAACTGCAGCAAAACAAGGTCACCCCCTCCCCCCCACACACACAGATGGTCAAATAAGACTCTGTAGGGCATTTACTCTGGGCCATGAGGGGGTAGGGGTCTCCCACTGCAGCCCAGAGCCCACCTGAATAAACAGTGGTGTAAAGAGTAAAGGATGAGCCTCAGCCCAGGCCCTGCCCCTCTCCCCTCCCTCCTGACCCTACAGGAAGCTCCTGGGGAGCAGCAGCAGAGAAGAGGGAGACTGTCTGACAGGGGGAGAACTCAAGCTCTACTGATCAGGGAGGGAGGGAGGGGATGAGGAGGGATAGGGACTAGAGGTCAACAGCTGCTGACCCTTGCTGGGAAAAACTAGGCAGAGTTGTCTGAAACAGGAGGGAGAGGCTCTCTCTCACTATCTCTCAGATGCTGACCACAACAGTTGAGCTCTCCCTCTTCTTCCTAGTCCAGTTCCTCATTCTCTCGCTCCTCTTCCCCATCCTCCCACGGCCAGAATAGTCCAGCTGTGTGACAACCAGAGGAGGTGTGAGGCGAGAGGTGGTGGCGGGGTAGGGTGGATGCAGACAATAGGTTCATTTATAAAGCGCTGGCTTTCCCCCCTCTCTTTACATTTTGAGTCCTTTAGCAGACGCTCTTATCCAGAACAACTTACAGAAGTGAGTGTGTACATTTTCATACTGGTCCCCCATGGCAATCGAACACACAATCCTGGCGTTGCAAGCCACATACTCTACCAACTGAGACACACGGAATCTTTGACGCTGGGGGTACATTCAACAGATCCCTTCATTCCAAATTTCATCATCCCATTTAGCCATTTGATTTTCCTCCAGTCAGTTTTGACACCTTGATGTTGAGGGTTGATAATAAAAAGAGTTAACACTACTGCCCAGGTTAAAGAACAGTTATTTTAAATCATATCGTCCCATTAACCATCATGTGATTTTCATGGAGTTGTTTTGACACCTCTTTGATGTGGGAAGGGTGGATGCCTGACAATGGAAAAGTCTCGCTCTCCCCTGGCCCATGTGATTCTATTGGGGTTTGGTGGCCTGCAGTGACATTGGAGCCCTGCTACATTCTGGGAGAACAGGATGACAGGTGCATTATGGGAGTGTGCTAGCCCCAAGGTGGGAGCTGATCTGACTGACTGATCGGAGAGCAGTGATTAATCCAAGCCAAAGCCCAGACTAGCTGGTTTGGGCCGCTTTGATTGGCTTATCAGCCTGATGAACTCCACAAGTGAGAGGATCAAAAGATCCGCAGGGTGTGTGGGATAGAGAACGATTGAGAGAAATCAAGAGTCTGGTCTGGCACCATGCTTCAATGTCACCATACGCTGCCTCAGAAACAACAGTCTGTTGGAGGAGAGGCCCAGGGAGTAGACAGCACAGGCCAGGGAATGGTGACAGACGACCCTCTGTTCTAACACCCTCTCTCTCCCCCTCCCGCTCTCCCTGCAGCTACAGTCTCACACAGCACCGGCAGAGGAATTCAGACTGCACTGCCATCCAGCCAGGATCTGCAATGGCAAACAGAGCACAAGGTGTGTGTGTGTGGGGGGGGTTACTCGTGGGCAAACTGAGCTCCAGTACTCCCCCCCATGTGTCGGTAACGGTGATGTCATCCTGATCCAGCCCGCCTCCCGGTCACCTTTTTACAGTAAGCCCTGTGAGTGACAGCTCCAGCTGCAGGTTCAAATGCTTTCAGCTGTGCAGCTTTGGAAAGATATGCATCTTCCCATCATGCATTGAGCTTCCCGTAGCAACAGGCTTAGAATCAGGCCAAAAAAAGAAGCCAGTAGAGCTCCACACAGCCTGCTGAACTAGCGTTCATTTCAAACTAACTACAAACCTTGGATTTACAGTGACCTAGAATCAGGCAGACTACTGTTCGAGGCAATGAAAACACTCAAAATCAACCTCCAACATGTCCTAATGTTGGACATGGAGTTTCAGACATTGTCATAAGTTAATCAGATGACTGAGTTAGTGAGCACAGTACACAGCCTATTTGAGGGTCTGATGGGTGACAGGGAGAGGCAGGGATGACTATTACAAAGACTGAAAGTGATACATGGTGATGGTGCATTTTACAGGAGCCTCCTGTGTACCGTTACTACCACAGAAGTGACAGAATGAAAGTGGGTGTTAGAGGTGTAATACAAACACACAGACATGCTGCAAACTGTCTTTAACGTTAACTGTTGAGACGGAGCCGAAGGGCTTTCTCTTGTATCAGGATGAGTGAGAAGCTAGTGGGGATGTGCATCTTTCCCTTTCAAGACGATTCGATGCATGGGCTCCGACACAGGAACGATACGTTTTAGTTTGAGTACGATTCATTAGAGAATATTTGTAGCCATTTTTTAAAATATATATATTTTTTATTTTATCTTTATTTAACCAGGTAGGCAAGTTGAGAACAAGTTCTCATTTACAATTGCGACCTGGCCAAGACAAAGCAAAGCAGTTCGACACAGAGTTACACATGGAGTAAAACAAACATACAGTCAATAATAGAGTAGAAAAATAAGTCTATATACAATGTGAGCAAATGAGGTGAGATAAGGGAGGTAAAGGCAAAAAAAGGCCATAGTGGCCAAGTAAATACAATTTAGCAAGTAAAACACTGGAATGGTTGATGTGCAGTGGAAGAATGTGCAAAGTAGAGATAGAAATAATGGGGTGCAAAGGAGCAAAATAAATAAATACAGTAGGGGGAGAGGTAGTTGTTTGGGCTAAATTATAGATGGGCTATGTACAGGTGCAGTAATATGTGAGCTGCTCTGACAGCTGGTGCTTAAAGCTAGTGAGGGAGATAAGTGTTTCCAGTTTCGGAGATGTTTGTAGTTCGTTCCAGTCATTGGCAGCAGAGAACTGGAAGGAGAGGCGGCCAAAGGAAGAATTGGTTTTGGGGGTGACCAGAGAGATATACCTGCTGGAGCGCGTGCTACAGGTGGGTGCTGCTATGGTGACCAGCGAGCTGAGATAAGGGGGGACTTTACCTAGCAGGGTCTTGTAGATGACCTGGAGCCAGTGGGTTTGGCGACGAGTATGAAGCGAGGGCCAGCCAACGAGAGCGTACAGGTCGCAGTGGTGGGTAGCATATGGGGCTTTGGTGACAAAACGGATGGCACTGTGATAGACTGCATTTATTGAGTAGGGCATTGGAGGCCATTTTGTAACTGACATCGCCAAAGTCGAGGATCAGTAGGATGGTCAGTTTTACAAGGGTATGTTTGGCAGCATGAGTGAAGGATGCTTTGTTGCGAAATAGGAAGCCAATTCTAGATTTAACTTTGGATTGGAGATGTTTGATGCGAGTCTGGAAGGAGAGTTTACTGTCTAACCAGACACCTAGGTATTTGTAGTTGTCTACATATTCTAAGTCAGAACCGTCCAGTAGTGATGTTGGACCTTGGATCTTCAGTAGACTTGTGCAATACGTCACAAGAGAAATTATTATTTTACATTGAGGCTTACTGTAGTCCCCCAGAACAGGGTTTGTTTGTAAATAGCACAACTGGAGCAATTGGGAGCAGAAGAGTCCAGCTGTGTATTGACAGGGGTGCTGTTTTCTATTGAGTTAAGTGTTTTTTTTGCTTCAATAGAGTGATCAGGGACGTGCAACTAGTTTTCCTTCTCCTGTAACTATTCCCCAGGTCATGCTTGTGAATGAGAACGTGTTCTCAGTAAACGTACCTGCTAAAATAAGGGTTCAATTTAAAAAATACAAAATAATGTCAAAGTGGAATTATATTTTTAGAAATGAATTAAAAGTGAAAAGCTAAAATGTCTTGAGTCAATAAATATTCAACCCCTATGTTATGGTAAGCCTAAATAAGTTCAGGAGTAAAAATGTGCTTAACAAGTCATATAACAACTTACAATTATCTGTAAGGTCCCTCAGTCGAGTAGTGAATTTCAAGTCCACATTCAACCACAAAGACCAAGGAGGTTTCCCAACGCCTCAAAGACAGGTACCTTTTGATAGCTTAAACAAAATAAAAATAAGACATTGAATATCCCTTTGAGCATGGTGAAGTTATTAATTACACTTTGGATGGTGTATCAATACACCCAGTCACTACAGGCGTCCTTCCTATCATGACAGAGTTTGAAGAATTTTTTGGGTAGACTTACCCAGGAAGACTCACAGCTGTAATTGCTGCCAAAAGTGATTCTAACTTGTATTGACTCAGGGGTGTGAATACTTTTCGGTTAATTTAGGTAAATTAGGTAAATTAGATATCTGTATTTCATTTTCAATAGATGTGCAAACAATTCTAAAAACACGTTTTCCCTTTGCCATTATGGGGTATTGTGTGTAAATAGGTGAGAAGAAACTAACATTTAATCCATTTTGAATTCAGGCTGTATCACAATAAGTCGAGGGGTAAAAATACTTCTAGCATTTGAATGCTGAAGGTGCAACGCAGATATACATGATCAAGAACAAGCAGTCTACCTTGCATTTCTCAGCATGTGAAGCTGGGCACAGTAGGCTATTTCACTAGGCTTCTGATATTCCCTGGGGTTGTTCGGCATGCAAAATGACTTGTCGATCAATGTCTGTCAAAACCATTACATGCTTAGTTTGACACTGAAGGAGAGGGCGCGTCAGTTGTCACAAAGGAATACATTTTCTGACTGATGCACGCTACATTTGAATTGGTTTGGCGTCTGCAGACCGATGCTCTCGTATCTTAAACATTTGATTCAGACTGATTTGAATCGTTACATCCCTAGAAACTAGAATGTTCTGTAGCCACCATGACGGGTGAACTGTTGGAGGCTGGAAAACAACAAAGACTGACTTACTCTGTAGGCCAGGCAAGCAGGACAGTGACACAAGTGTGTGTCTGTCGAGGGTCAGCCACTGGGCTCACAGCTGTGACACACACACACAGCGGCTCTTCCAAAATAGGGCAATAAATCTCCTGTGAGATGCCAGCACAGGCAGTCCCCCTCCAGGCAGAGTTTCACAAACTGTAACCAGGATAGAACTCTGGAGCACTAGTCTCAGTGCTCAGCACAGTCATTGCTTCACATCCATTAAAGAGAGGCAATCAATGTACACTACATGACCAAAAGTAAGTGTGAGCTTCGTCCCCTCTTTGCGGCTATAACAGCCTCCACTTTTCTAGGAAGGCTTTCCACTAGATGTTGGAACATTGCTGTGGTGACTTGCTTCCATTCAGCCACAAGAGCATTAGTGAGATCGGGCACTGATGTTGGGCGAATAGGCCTGGCTCAGAGTCGGCGTTCATCCCAAATGTGTTTGAGGGGGTTGAGGTCAAGGCTCTGAGCAGGCCAGTCAAGTTCTTCCACAACGATCTCCACAAACCTCCCTTTGTGCACGGGGGAATTGTCATGCTGAAACAGGAAAGGGCCTTGCTGTTGCCACAAATGTGGAAGTGCTGAATTGTCTAGAATGTCATTGTATGCTGTAGTGTTAAGATTCCCCTTCACTGGAACTAAGGGGCCTAGTCCAAACCATGAAAAACAGCCCCAGACTATTATTCCTCCTCCACCAAACTTTACAGCTGGCACTATGCATTCAGGCAGGTAGCATTCTCCTGGCTACCACCAAACCCAGACTTGTCAGTTGGACTGCCAGATGGTGAAGCGATTCAGCACTCCAGAGAACTGGTTTCCACTGCTCCAGATTCCAATGGCGGCAAGCTTTACACCAGTCCAGCCGTCGCTTGGCATTTCGCATGGTGATCTTAGGCTTGTGTGCGGCCGCTCGGCCATGGAAACCCATTTCATGAAGCTCCCGATGAACAGTTCCTGTGTTGACGTTGCTTCCAGAGGCAGTTTGGAACTCGGTAGTGAGTGTTGCAGCCGAGGACAGATGATTTCTACACTCTGCGCATTTCAGCACTCGGCGGTCCCGTTCTGTGAGCTTGTGTGGCCTACCACTTTGCGGCTGAGCCGTTGTTGCTCCTAGACCTTTCCACTTCACAATAACAGCACTGACAGTTGACCAGGGCAGCTCTAGCAGGGCAAAAATCCTATGACAGTGCCAAGTTGAAAGTCACGGAGCTCTTCAGTAAGACCATTCTACTGCCAATGTTTGTCTACGGAGATTGCGGTGTGGTCAATTTTATACACCGGTCAGCCACGACTGTGGCTGAAATAGCCAAATCCACTAATTTGAAGGGGTGTCCACATCCTTTCGTATATATATTGCATCTCTGACATACTACCGTCATAGCATAGCAATTCAAATAGAATGAGTGTCTCACCAGTATTCTTGGCAGGGGCATCATTTTTTAACATAGGGTATGGCAAAGTTAACAGGTTGCCGGGGGTTCTTTTTTTAAATACAATTTAAGCTCATTTACTGCATTTCTACATCGGGATTAAAAACTCTAGTTAAGTTTCATGTCAGGCCAGTTACCTAGCCATCTACTACATCTGCACTGTTATGAGAGAAAAGTTGCTCTGTTCACTGCAGCTATGTCGATAAGCTCTCCATCAAACAGCCTGCCCACCAGCTCTGAGACATCCGCAAGGTCCTAAAGCCAGCCCGTCAAACGGCATTTGCCTTTTAAAATCGGGATTGAAATGATTTTCGTGGCCTATTTTAAATTGTCAGTGTTGAGCTAGGGTATGACGACTGCCATACACAATTGATGCCCCGGATTCTTGGTCATAACTAAACTTGCACTCAAACACACATTGACAAGTCGGTGAGGGATAGCAGTTTGAGGACAGTGGGATGCCAGCTTGACGTCCCCATGCTGGTAAATGAAAGGTGTACTCACAGATAGAGGAAAGCGATCTTAGACATAGCCTGACCAAGATCAGGGATGGACGTCAGCTCATTATGGTCCAGGCGCCTGAGGGAAACACAGACACAATGATGTTAGAGGACATAATGGATTGAAAGGAGAAAGTAACAGAACATTGTATTGAGATAACATGGAACTGAAGTAACAACATGAGGTTTCCTCTTGGGTTTGACAGTGTAGTAAGGAAATAGATATGGAGTTACTGTATCCATCTGAAGTGTGTAAGATTCATTCCTAGAATAACAGAATTGTATGCGAGTAAAACATAGCTGGATAAAGCTGTGTCTGGCTAATGTGTGTGCTTGGGCTCTAACAGATGTCAGAGTGTCTGTGTCCTCCCTACCTGGGTTGAGATCGACCCTCCTGAATATATCAAATATTTACAAGCCAGGGTTCAGCCTGACTAGTGTCAAGTGATGGAGAAAGCTTAATATAGAAACCACCAGCCCTACTTTATTCTGAATTGGACTAATTTCAAGACAATACATACAAGGATGCTAGAATGTAGAGTGTGTGTGTGTGTGTGTGTGACAGAATTTCTGTCCATTGACACTACTGTCCTACATAGCAGTTAGGGACCTGACAATTATGGTGAGTGTTCCCTGTGTGAGATGCCGATCTACTGCCATGTTTGTTCAGGGTACAGTCCAGTAAGGACATAACTGATGCCCCGTCTAATACCATCATTGGGAAGCCTGCTAGGCCTACTGCTAACAGAAAACATTTCATTAGACTAAGCACACATACACACAGGGCAGTCCATTAGAACGTGAAGGGGAAGCACTTTGTGAGGAACTGCGTTCATAGATAATCCGTCTGCTTGACAATCGATACTGTGCTGTTCTGAATGAGGCCAGTGCGCACACACACACACACACACACACACACACACACACACACACACACACACACAAAGCCAAGGGGAACTCCTGGGTGAGAGAAGAATACTCACACAGAGAGACAGAGGGAGGAGAGACTATCATGTCTGAGGAACTTACAGCTCTCGTAGGTTTGGGAGGTTCGAGAAGACTTCGACGTCTATGGCTGTCAGCTTGTTGTGGCCAAGATGTCTGTAATAAAGAGAACAGACTGATTAGTATTGTTGATACACCCACGTGACTCTCCATTTTACAGGGGTTTTCCTTCAACTTTGAGAACTCTCTAACATTGTGACAACCCTGTAGTCCCATTTGGGTACTGCTCCATTTGGGTACTGTTCCATTTGGGTACTGTTCCATTTGGGTACTGTTCCATTTGGGTACTGTTCCATTTGGGTACTGTTCCCAATCAATACTGATTCTGACTTGGTTTACACAATGGATACACAGACATCCATCTGTGTACAAGTCAATTTGCAGTTTAGACTAACAATGCATTTAATAGCCACCACTTCACTTGCACAGAGACTAACATTAACTAGGCAAGTCAGTTAAGAACAAATTCTTATTTACAATGACAGCCTAGGAACAGTGGGTTAACTGCCTTGTTCAGAGGCAGAACGACAGATTCTTATCTACAATGACAGCCTAGGAACAGTGGGTTAACTGCCTTGTTCAGAGGCAGAACGACAGATTGTTACCTTGTCAGCTCAGGGATTTGATCTAGCAGCCTTTCGGTTACTGGCACAACGCTCTATCCACTAGGCTACCTGCCGAGATAAGTCAGTCTCTACAGTATACATGTGTGTGAGGAGATAAATGGTAGAGTGTGTGGGCCCCGCAGGCAGCCCTGATTGGGCGTTGTGTTACGATAATTGGCAGGGCCCTCCTACCGCCATTGTGCCACAGATTGCTAAATTGCTGTCCCTGTTACAGGAGACAATTACCTCATTATACTGAAGCAAAGTGAAAAATCACAGGGTTTCCTCTGCCAGGCTGGGCGGCACAGGAAGGTACAAACACAGCTGAGAACACCGCCTCAGCGCAGCACAGTGAGCGACACCGACCACAGTAATCTTCCACAACAATCAGCGCCAGCCTTTAACAAGGCCCTGATCAGTGCAAACTGAGGATAATAAAGCTTAACTGGAGAGCTCCTCATTAAAAACAACCAATAAAACACCATTCAGGAGGGCTGCTGCCCCCTTAACAGCTTTCAGAAGGAAAAACAAGCTGAGTGCTATACTGGTATAAGATAAAAGAACTACAGAAATGTAGAGCATGTCATTGTTTGCTGTTGTCCATTTAGAGTAGAGAGAAGGTCACATTGGGAGAAAAATCTGGTGCCAGAGACCAGAATAACAAACAAACGGTGTGTGTTTGTATGTATTCTCAATCTCAGGAAGGCCAAGGGAGTGTTTATACAACTCCAGATGTGTCTTCCCTTGTTCATTCACCTTCATTGTCTTGCCTATCTGATCAGATAAGTTTCAGTGTGTTTTAACACCTACTGTATGAGCAGCTGGTGATAACACCATTGCTTCCTTCTGTTCTACAGTCACAAGTAGAGAAGGTGGTATTACGCCTCACTGACTGGGGCTTACGTTCTCCAGAATCAGCCATACCATAACGCTTCAGGGGCACAATCCAATGTACTGGGCACAACACAGGTGGCGAAGGCTATGGGACAGAAAAAGCCCAAAAACCTAGGCATTAAAAACTAAAATGTCAAGTCTAGGACAAAAAGGCTTCTCAACAGTTTTTACCTTCAAGCCATAAGATTCCTGACTATTTGCATTGTGTGCCCCCCCCCTATAACCCCTCTTTTACGCTGCTGCTACTCTGTTTATATCTTATATGCATAGTCACTTTAACTATACATTAATGTACATACTACCTCAATAGGCCCGACCAACCAGTGCTCCCGCACATTGGCTAACCGGCTATCTGCATTGTGTCCCACCACCCGCCAACCCCTCTTTTTATGCTTCTGCTACTCTCTGTTCAACATATATGCACAGTCACTTTAACGATATCTACATGTACATACTACCTCAATCAGCCCGACTAACAGTAAAAATGTTTTTTACTGTTGTTTTATTTCTTTACTTACCTACACACACACACACACACCTTTTTTCGCACCATTGGTTAGAGCCTGTAAGTAAGCATTTCACAGTCTACTACACCGGTTGTATTCTGTGCACATGACAAATAAACTTTGATATGTCCGAAAACTCTTAACCTCAATGATCTCCGTGGTCAATTTACCAGTCCAAAAACACATTATTTTGAAAGCTAAGAGAAATCTGTGATGGAGTGTGGCAAACACTACAAAACGTTATTCCCTCTGCTGAAACTCTGGAATGGTGAATTCCATTGCATGGCACAGCAAGAATTCTGCTGTTTATCTAAATGAGCAGGCTTGTTTAACATTAGTCAGCATGATCAAGATCACAGCGCTATGTTCTTGACCAGAAAGTGTCAGCAAGGTAATTCATGTCTAGCTTTTAGCCAAATAAAGAAAAAAATACATAAATCAGCAGGTCTACAAGGGGGGGGGGCAGTTTCCTCATCCCTGATCTAAAGCATGCAAGGAGTTGTGCAACCAGGATCAACTGAGGTGAAGGTGGAAGTGGAGGATGGAGAGGCCTAGACTGAACAGACTTGTCTAGGAATACATTCTCCAGAATCAGCCATACCATAACGCTTCAGGGGCACAATCCAATGTACTGGGCACAACACAGGTGGCGAAGGCTATGGGACAGAAAAAGCCCAAAAACCTAGGCATTAAAAACTAAAATGTCTAGAAAAACTTTTTAAAAAACTAAAATGCCCTGATCTAAAGCATGCAAGGAGTTGTGCAACCAGGATCAACTGGAAGTGGAGGATGGAGAGGCCTAGACTGAACAGACTTGTCTAGGAATACATACTAGGCCAGGTAACTTAATCTACTGCCACTTCCCAGTCCACCTGTTGACCTGAAGCACAGTCTACTCTAGAGACCTCGGGTCAATAGCAACACAGTTAGAGGTAGCTCATGAGGGTACAGGTTCTCTTGGCCACTCAGACCGCATTAGAGCAGTGATAAAGCTATAAAACCTGTCTGACAAGACAATCTGACCTGCCTCAAACCTCCCAAAACACTCAAAGCCCCCCACAGCACTAGACGTCAACCATTACACATTGTTGGATTGACGTCATAAACCCTTCATCAACTCCCAAAAAACACCACATTGACTTGTTTTGTATTCCGTCAAAGCGCTTGGGAGTAATGTTATTTCTTATGACAGTGCCCTCATAATTAAAGGCAGACTGCAGAGGGGAAGGGGGTGGGGAAGGGTTCTACTAGACCGGAATCTTCTATCTGCTCATCTCTATCGCTGATAAGATGTGTGAACTTCGCTCTTTGGAAGTGTGAAATGATATCAGCAACAGGGCCTCTGTGATGCAGCTGGGAAACAGCGGAGCTTTTATGTGGTCTGACCAGCCATAAATTGGTCAAAGAATAACCTTCTGTCTGTCGGGGAGCTAGGAGAAGAGGGAGAGCGCCCATAGGCCAAACAGAGGGCCAGCCAGACAGAGGCAAAGAGAGCACAATATAACACTGTGCTGTCCCCCCCCCCTTCCTGTCATAAAGGCCCATTTACAGCCAGGCAATGGCAGTTAGAGCATACACAGGAGTACCACCACCACTGTTTTGGACTCCTGCAAAACACAGGCAAGAGAGGGTGGACAAGACTGAGAAAGCAGCCACAAACAAAAACATTTTTATTTAAAAAGTGTCACAATACACCCAGTGTTTCAACAATATTCATTTAGCAATGGTGCCCCACCACACCAAGAGGGCTGGGCGATATGGCTGAAATATCGGTAAGTCAGCATTATGTTTCTGACTGATTACATTTCTAAATATGTTGAGTAGTGCAGGACCCTAGGATGGTAACAAATTAATATTCAGTGGCTTCAATTCAATTCTCCATTCTGATGGTTTTATACTCAACCAAACTGAAAGAGAAGTAGTCAAATTTAGTTTAACTTTTAATTTAGCACTTTATCAAAATAACTTTGTAGACTGTATTGTAAAAATCCATACCGGTATACCTTAAAAGTTGATATATAGCCAAACAGGGCTCAGCATGAACTTAGGCCCAAAGATGCCACATGAGGGAGGAGCACACAACACAGTCTCATGCACAATACACACCCGGATTGGAGTTTGATAGCAAATCCTCATTTGTTCCACAGTCGCTAGACTCCTTGATTACGAGCAAAAGGAAATGAACCGCCTCAATGAATCTGAAAGAATAACATCAATATGTCCATTCTGAGGGAGTATTGTTCCAGTTCCCTCGACTAGCCGCTGATCTTATATTCTGTACTTCAAAGTGAAGAAAATGACTGATCATTGAACAATATATTTCCCCCTGCTTAATGTTTATTATGCTTGCAAAAAGAAAAGCCTGCAATAATTACACCATCATCCATGGAGAGAGAATGGGCCCAAATACAGGCCTGAACTTTATAAACAACTGTATGTAGGCCTGTGTGTGTGGATTTATGTTCAGGTACTGAAAGCCTCTGTTTTCTACTAAATAAGTGGACACGGCCACTGCAGGTTTTTTGGAAGGTAAGAAAGCTTGGCTCTGGTGAGCACACAGCTATCAGCTCTTGGTTGTGGCGGCCTGTTTAGAGGGTTCTCCACTTCGCAATACCTCTCCAAGTCGCTCTCTTTTTTTTCAAATCAGGTTTCCAAACTCTTACCAGATGTAGGCCTACAGAATTCACAGATGATTCATTTATCTAACCAACTTTGTAGACACTGGCTTAAACAAAAAGGAAAAAAAAACTTGGCGCCCCAGTGTGTCTTAACAAAAAAGGCCATCTATTCTGTTGACTGGATTCCTATGGAATGACTTCTGGCAGCAGCTGTTCAATTGTCATTACAGTGAACACAGCGATGAGCTCACTTCATAACTTAATGTGAATGTCAACTTTTATCTATAGTTATGACTTAGATAATGACTTATTGCTGCTAATGTGTGTCTAGATAGATGGATATAGATCATCTATATCCATACATACATAACACACATTTCATTTTAAACTGTAGTATAAAAGTTTACATTTACATAAAACAATAAATAAAAGCCATACTTTTTCTATTTAGGCAAGCACTGAGCATCTATCTACTGAAAATATCAAACATTAGCACCAACAGGATTATTTTTAGGAATGATAAAATGAGAGCACTATGGATATAATAGTAAACCCCAGGAAACTAGAGGATGATGTTGCTTTAGGGCCTAGGGACATAATAGGCGTAAGGCCCCATTGTTGCAATAACCTGCTAAATTCCTTCCATCTTGATTCCCTGATGCCGCTAGGGAAGTTTAGCACTTTGGTGTTAAATTAATTAAGGAATGCAATTGTTTCGATTGATTGTAATGGTTTATTTGTTGAAAATGTACCTTTTTTTTTACTACTTCTTTGTTATTTTAGAATATAAAATGTTATTGTGAAACATTGTGAATGAGACCCTGGTCTCAAATTGGGCTCCCATGAAATTAATCCAAGACTACTAAAATCATTCTCAATACCACAAGTTTACAAGACTGCTTAGAAAGAATTGCCCTTGAAACCACAAGAGCCACAGTCCTGCAGTCTGTACAGTTGCTGTTGTATGGCTGTTCCACTGTCCATCTGGGGTTAAGGAAATGGAGATAACCGCTTTGGTTTTAGCTTTTGTTTCATTATGGCAGTTTGATCTGCTATCAATCATTCCTTCATTCATACCACCTGGCTCAAGATGCATGGTAACCAGTCACACGATGGCAACATCCTTGATTACCAGCAACAGCAATCTCCTCTGCAAAGTTTTAGTGTTTATTTGCATGTTGATTGTAGTTGGTTCAGTCAGACTACAGAACTTCCATCCAGTTAAACCAGACATGCACTAGACTGTGATATTGAAAACACTTACAGGCAGCAGGCAGAAACCCTCCAGCAGAATCTCCACCCCCAACACCCCATCAGTGCACCCCCTCAGGCCAGGTGAACTGGACCCAAGATCAGAGGAACCACCAGACCAGAGCCTGTCAGGAAACCACCAAAACAAACCCATTTCCTTTGGGCAAAAGCCAAACCATAGAGGTTGAAGGCAGAGGGGCATATGATGCAGTAACAGAAAGTCTGTCATAGTGTTGTCACAATACCAACAACACTAGTCCAAATAATAGATACCACAGAGAAAAAAATAATAACAGAAAGTGGCCTAGCATCCTGTCCCCAGACACTTTTCCCCTTTTCGAAACGTTCTCCAAAAACCTGAAATTCACTTAAATTCAATATGTTGTATAGAGTAGAACTTCACACTGTATTATAGAATGGCGACTAGACTGACCAGTGATTTGGCTAGAGGAATGGGAGGAAGGACTATACATGCATAATGATCTGCATGTCATTGTGGCAGTATGGGGAAAACACTGCCTGAAATGTTCTTTGCTCTTCAGTTAACACAGACCTCTCCCTCCCTTCCAAACAGAATTTAAGGAGGACCAGAAAGAAATGTATTTGATATAGTTTAGACTTACATTATGCCTATATGAATCGTACCTTTGAAGCACGAGTAGCAGTCCCTTTTCCTTTCTTCCTGTGCCAATCAAATTTGCCTAAAAACATAAATGTCAAGTTACCAGGCTACTAGCTAGCTAGGTAACGTGACTGAACAACCGTGCTTGTTGTCAAACCAATAATTAGCAACCTGGGATTAGTTTAAAGCGGCCAGCGACATGGTTTGTGAAATTATATCAAATGCGCGCCAATTTTTAACTGCTTAGGCTGGAGACTGTTCTCTTTGCTGTTTTTATTTATTTACTTTTCTGCTCTTTTGCACACCAATATCCCTACCTGTACATGACCATCTGATCATATATCACTCCAGTGTTAATCTGCAAAATTGTAACTATTCGTCTACCTCCTCATGCCTTTTGCACACATTGTACATTGTACATAGACTCCCCCTTTGTTTTCTACTGTGTTATTGACTTGTTAATTTGTTTATTCCATGTGTAACTCTGTTGTCTCCTCACACTGCTATGCTTTATCTTGGCCAGGTCGCAGTTGTAAATGAGAACTTGTTCTCAACTAGCCTACCTGGTTAAATAAAGGTGAAAAAAAAAAAAAAGCTGCAGGCATGCCTTCAGGCTCAATTTCCCCTCTCTGACACTCAGAGGCTGCATGACAATGAACTTGCAGTCAGTCTACTCAGACTGGTCTGTGCGCTTGGTTATAACAGGCGATGAAATTATACAATGTATCAACATTGCTTTGCGTGCTGCTCCAATGTACAAGTCTAACAATAGAAGACTAATCAGGGTATGGATCTGCATCCCCGCTCGCCATCAAGGCCAAATTATATTTAAAAGAACTGACGGAGGAAAAGATGCACATGAAAAGTAGACGGAGAGAAGCAGGTGAGCTAGGGCTGTTAGGGGATGAGGCTGGCTGATTACAGCTGCCACACGTGATATGTGCATGATGAGCTGACGGAGAGAAGCAGGTGAGTGAGGGCTAGTAGGGGATGAGACTGGCTGATTACAGCTGCCACATATGATATGAGCATGATAGTGAAGTGGATATTATTGGACATGCCCATACAAGAGACTAGAGGCTGTTGCTTCAATTCAACTGAGCTTATAAACAGGGCTGAAAAATTCTGTAGCATCATATGAAACAGTACTAAGCTATTCTAAAATGTCGGTATCATAGGTAGGGATGCAAGATATATCGGTGAACATATCCGAATCAGCCGATATTAGCTAAAAATGCCAACATCGGTATCGGCCCGATGTCTAGTTTAATGACGATTTGAAAAAACAATGTCATAGCTGACGTGCATACCTATATAAAACATAGGTACATGACGTAATGATGCCACATAAAATTTTGGCTACCCAGCGTTCCTAACCTAGCCCACAATGTCTGCTGTGTGGATCGCGCAGTCATTTGAAAGAGTAAGTACATTTCAGCGAGACAACTCAAAGGCCAATACATTAAGGCCAAGATAATGGAATTCATTGCCCTTGACAATCAACAGTTCCCTGTTGTGGGTGATGTTGGCTTTCGCAACTGGTCGAGCACCGGTACACACTAACGTCACCAAGTGCGCTATTGTTCAGATGTTGCCTTACCGGAGTTACACAGTAATAGCTTCACTGCTAGTAACTTCACTATGGAACACCGTTTGGGTCTTTGCGTGTCAAAAAAGATACATGTCAAATAACACTATGACGCATTAAATTAGCTTTTAATTTGACACGTCAAATAACACAGTTCTATTATAGAATGTTGTGTGTTCTGAATTTGCACATGCAAGCCAGGCGCCACCACTACTTTCAGTAGCACTGTCAAAGCTGTACAAAAAAATATACAAGTCCGCAAACAAGCAAACACCGGCCATGAACGATGTGTTTACAATACCGCGGTGGTAATAAAGCATCATTTTTTCAACTGCAACTTCTGGGGTAGCTAGCTAGCTTTAGCTTGGTACCAATACAAAGCTAGTACCAACCAGCCTGAAAACAATTACCAGTAGAAATTGCAGTCATTTTCACTGCTCTTAGCAATGATTTAGGAATCCTTGTAAGGGTTAGCTAGGTAGCCACTTGTTGTTCACCTATTGAAATTGAACTTCAGTTCATGAAAATAAATAGCTAGCCAGCTAATTAACCCTGTTGCCCAAAGCTAACGTTAAAAGCAGCCAGGTAGCTTCATCTGGCTAGTGAGTCTCGACCTGACCGAGTTGTGGTGTGAAGCTAGCCACAATAGTGGAATTTGCAGTTCGCCATCAAAATAAAAGTACCTCTCTGAAAGTGATGCAGAAGGTTACAATTGGTGGAATCGTGCCATATTTAGACTAGATCACGTTAAACAAGGTTGGAATGTGAAACAATGAAATGGTTTATCAATCTACTCGGTGACCCCCACAGAACACAACTGTGAAGAGTTCACGTAAATATTGGCGTTGTAGCTCTTATCGCAGGGCTGTGACTGTGTGAAATCATCTCCCCAGTCAGCCTATTGTGTGTATTGACATTCATATTGCACTGTACAGTTTTACCAAAGGATTGGAGATCAATGAAAGGGGCAACAGTCTACTCCATACCCAATATATTTTTTCCCAATGTCCTCCTCAGTTATCAGACCCCAAAACATCCACGCAATATTGTTTTTCCTCTGGAATAGTGTTTAATCCAAATAGGTTGACAATAAATGTGGCTCAATTCACAGTTGTTTCAGAGTCCCGCAATAAGAGCTACAATGCTAATGTTCTCTGGGTGTCACCTAGTAGACTGATACACCATGTTATTGATCCACAATCCATAGGGAAGGCTGTACAGTGAAATAAGTATGCCCCAATGCAATTCTAAAGTAGAACACATCCAGTGTGATTGCAACAGATGTCAAATTGTCTTTTGTTAATTTTATATAAAATTTCAACCTCGTTTAGCACGATTTATTATGATCAATTATGCCATAATTCTACTATTTGTATTAATTTGCATCACTGTCAATGACATACGTTTATTTTGAAGGCTAACCGCAAAGTCCACTATTGTGGCTAATCCTTATTGTTGCTAGCGTCACAGATGTTCCGACCACCATTAATCAAATAAGAACTGTCTTATAAATTAGGGTTATTTTTGAT
Organism: Oncorhynchus tshawytscha; assembly: GCF_018296145.1. Taxonomy (NCBI): domain Eukaryota; kingdom Metazoa; phylum Chordata; class Actinopteri; order Salmoniformes; family Salmonidae; genus Oncorhynchus; species Oncorhynchus tshawytscha. Next base: position 23,617,459 of record NC_056430.1, on the reverse strand, counting down.
GACACCTAGTTATATAGTTAGCTAGCTAACGATAGCTACTGAAACAGATTTCGTTTTGCTCTGTTTTGAGGGAAGAACATTGTTTGCATCCATGAGCTAGCTATCTTTAAAAAATAAATGTAAAAAATTATAACCAGCACTGTAGGTGTGCGAGACAACTTTACCAGCATCATAGCATACATATCGCTGAATCGTTGTGACATATGAAATACGAGTGAGTGTAATCAATGTGTAATAACTACATCAAAAACGTATGAATGCATTCAATTATTATGTGACGTGCAGTCATATTCAGATCCTGATTGGTCAACCAGCTTATTTGGCAAGTCAAACAGTGTTGACATGCAAAAACCCAAAAGGTGTTTCATATAAATCCTGGTTGAGAATTAAATGACTGAACAAATGAACAACGAAACAGCACAGCAAGTAAGTGAAAGAAATAGGTTTTGATTATGTTTTACTGGTAATGGGGACATAAGTGAAAGGCAACTAAAGAACTTTTTGGTCAGTGTGGTGTGTGTAACCTTTATTAAAACTAGGCAAGTCAGTTGAGAACAAATTCTTATTTACAATGACGGCCTACCCCGGATGATGCTGGGCCAAGTGTGTGCCGCCCTATGGGACTCGCAACCACGGCTGGATGTGAAACAGCCTGGATTCAAACTAGGGATTGTAGTGACACCTCTTGCACTGAGATGCAGTGCCTCAGACCGATGCGTCCATGCGCGTGTGTTAAATAGTTAACTGTACTAGAATGCTTAAAAGGCCACTAAAATGTTTAATATCGGTATCGTTTATTTTGGCAAGGAAAATATTGAATATCGGTATCATCCAAAAAATGTGATATCGGTGCATCACTAATCATAAGTATCATGATGTTTTGGTACCGTGATAATGGTATAAAGCGCAACACTTGTTTGTCAAAAGAGGCAGTGAGTAGTTGGTTGTGTCAGGGCTTGACATTTCTTGCCTGTGTAGGAAACCACTCAGCAAAAGCTGGTTTGTAAAAGGATCAATCCAGAGAATTCTCCTTCCTGTTTGAGTGAATATAGGTGACACTGTAGACCACAGCTGTAGAAATGGACAAAGCAGGAGAGACTTCTTACAGACACAGGGACTCTACTTTGTCCCTGTATCAAACCACATCGATCGGAGCCAATGTTGATAATGTTCATGCTTTTATTTCCTTCTGTAAAACCCATAACACGGATGGCATTGCAGGCAGAGACACTTTACAGTGACCACAAACGAGTCAAACCACCACTCGAGAGAGATTCTCAACGAGTGAGAGGAAGCCTGCAATGGGTATCATTAGGCTATTCATCAGAAAACTACTAGAGCACTTATCTAGGGAACAATCTTTGTGATGTGTTTACAGCCTTATGGGCATGCATAATTACCACTATATTCTGATACGTTTAATAAAGGCAACAGCAAAAATATAGAATACCCTTAAATCTCTTGCTTTGAAGTACAGTATATTAACCATTTAACATTCTCCCTAAATAACCAGTGGTCACTCTCGCCAATTTCCCCATCTAATTATTTCAATGCCTCGTCATCTCTCCCTGTAAGATCAATCTCCTCTGCTTTCCCTTTGGCTGAATATGCCAAACACCTGCTTGTTTCCTACTATCTCCATCAAGGCAGCAGTGTCACAGGAGAGCTGTAAAAACAGGGCAGAACAGGGAAACTATTTTTGACAACTGGAAGGCATTATGGCTCCATTTTTCACCAAGCTGTGCCCAGAGAGTTTCCTCAGAAAACTCTCGCTCTTACTGACAGATATACTGTATACTAATAAATCCATGCTACTGTAGGAGTTGTCATCACTACACTAGGCCTATATAAAATAGAACCACAACAGCAAGTCACTATTTGTTCCTGAGCACAGATTATATGAAGAGAATGAGAAATGTAATTCTTGTAATTATTTTATACAGTTAAAGAATTTAAATAATAGGAGCATTACAAAAAATGATATCTAGGACTTCAGACATTTTTAAAACTCAAGCCATCATGACAAGCCGTCCATCTTGTCCTAACCAACACAATGGCGTTCTGCTACAGAAGAGCCAGTTCAGAGCAGCTCACTGTGAGCTGGACCAATCTTGTTTTTATAGACACCCAACAGTAATGTCCGCTTACCCACCTCACTGACTGACCGAACGCTATTACTGCTAGCATCCACCCAGGCCAGGTCTAAACATAACAGGGACATTTTATTCCCCCCACTAATTCACTTGGCACATTTTCCCCAGAGGTTGAGAGACAAACATTTGGTGTGAAACCCAGCATGGATGTGACTGGACACTTACACAGTGGTCTAAAACTAGGATCTCAATGAATCCTAGTAAGGTTTTATTTTAAAGTTTATATTAAAAAAATCATAGTATAAAATTCTAAACAGTCTAAAATTAACTTAAATAAATGTATACCTGATTTATGAGATGATCATATTTTACTCCATCATTATAGGATTAAGATTGAGGATTAAAGGTATTTGTTGATAAAATGTTCATGTTTAATATTCTCCTTCCTTACGTGATGCATTGAGTGAGTCTCTGTGGACCTTTCTTCAGACCAGGCCAAACCACGTGGCATATCCGTTTGATCATAAATTAGAGGTAGCTCCAGCCGACCAGTGAGCCGTCCACAGTGACTGCCCATTCATCTCCACCTCTCTCCCTACACAATGTGTGCAGTAAACTTTTAAACGCCCAGCTTTTTGAAGTGCCAAGAGGGGGAAAAAAGTGCATGCTTTGTAATGAGCGAGAGTGAATGGCAGTTCCCCTGTGCCCAACCCCCATACACACACACGTTTTGTAAACAGAGTGAAATATCCACCTATACGAATGCATCTCCTCCTTTCAACAAGTCAAATGAACTGGGATAAGAGTTTTAATGGGATCACATACAGTCTCAATAGAAAACCAGAGAAGAAAGTCTCCCTTTGTGGCTTCTACAAACGTGGAGAAATACACAGCCTAAGTGATTTACAGATTAATTCAATGCAATAAAACCATTCAATTTGAAAACAAGAGTATGTCACAGCTTAATCTTGACCAATAAGGTACTTACAGATAACAAGTATGCTAACCTAATAAAATAATATATATATATATATATCTTTTTTTGTTGTTGGTGTAGACATGATCCGCCAGGCACCAGATATCACACCACAATGTTTACTTTTAGCCATTCCAGATGGGAAACTTGTCCCCATTGCTCTAGTAGTGGTGTTGAAGATAGTATAGTACTGTATACCTATGCATCAGTGTTACATTATGCCATGAACACCACTGTGGGGCTAAAGGGCAATAAGGCATCATTACTCACATTTTAGAGGACTTTTTAAAAGTTGCATTCCTCACTTCCCAGGGGAAGACAAACTGCCTCAAACAGGAACCTGGGAGTCTGAGAAGATTCACTTTTTAACCCCCAAGCCCCAAAAAAGACATATAAATATCCCTCTCGCTCCTCCTCAACAGTCCTGCAGTTGAATTGTCCTTAAGATTCCCAATTGCCATTGAAACAGTGGTCCCACTGCTGCTTGAGCCAAAATTATGATTTTTTAAAAGTAACTGGTCTATAAACAAGCTGTCATTTCAATGGGATGAGGAATGAAATGTTCTCAATTTCAAGACACATTCCAAGAAAATATGTTTCTCAATTGGCTCATTTCCTAAACAAACCTGCAGACTGTCCCCCCATTGTGGCCAATGATGTCTTGAGAATACACGCTTAATTTACTAGAAATCCAATTTGTGGGCCACAGCACCAAATAGGGAATAAAGGACTAATATTGTAAGTGTCATAAATCTATATGAGGTGATGTTTAGACAACAGAGGTTTAAATCCAATGAGATTTAAGCTAGTCAATTTCCTTGGAAAAATGATTTGCCCAAATACATAAGTAGATATTGTTTAGATTGTTGAAAATGTATCTAAATCTTCCTAATTGACACGATTTAGTTATATAGGCTATTTTCTCCCAAATGTATATATTTTGGGTCACCCTTGAAGTGGCCTATTCAGAGGTGGGGAGTAGCCTAATACGTCAATAAAGCCTATTATTGAAGGGGATAACAATTGAAAGCAACTTGTTAAGTAGTTTCAGATTCAGTGGAAATGGCAAAAATCGACAAAGATGTTGTTTTGACATTATCCGTATTCCGCTGTCCATGCATGTATAGCCCATTTGGGTTCTGGTACAAAGTAATAAGACAACCATGCAATCAGGCAAGTTACAACTCCATAAAAGTTCATTGAAATATTAATTTATGTCCTTGCAACAATGATTCCGACAGTCGGTGGAGGGCTGCGTTGGTCAATTAATACGGCAGCTCGAATCTACTTACAGGGAAACTGTCCGAATCGGCAGGTCCAGCGGTGTATCTGTCAAATCCAAATGACTACAGTCCACAGAATCTCCATTGCAGGTACAGTTCTGAGCACATGGTAAATCTGAGCTCAAACCGTAATTGATTAACAGTTCCAGCGAGAATACTAAATAAAAACCATAGTGGGAACCCGATCCAATTCGCTCCAGGGGCGCCGCCATTTTGTATCCAGTTTAATCGAGCGGCCACTGATCTCTCCTCAAATTGGAAATATGATACAGTTTTAGAGAGAGTGAGGTCTGTTATAGTACATCAATTGCGTTGTGCTAAAATTAAGTAAAAACAAACACTTGTGATGTAGACAATAGGTCTACTCTTCCAAATAAGTAATTTAAAACAAGTTATCAATCCAACTTTCTCCTCGTGTCCTATGTGGTCTGAAATCAAAGTTGATTCACGGTTTACTTAGAAATAAGGCTACAAACTTGTCAAGTAAACACAATTAAATGCAAGTAGAACTTGTCCATAAAAGGCTGATAACGAGGTCTCTTGGCAAAGCGATTCGTTTTTGGCAAACACTGAAATAATAGGCAAAAATATGGCAAACATCAACGGCGGATCCTCATTTTCAATACAACTTTCAGCATGTCAAACATACAAGTGACACACATTTTCCTAGAATAAATTGACACTATCTAAATACTAGCCTATGCGCGTTGCCTCCGCACTCAAAATAAACGTTGAAACGTATCTTCTCTTCATCGCGGGCTTGGAATGTTGGCTAAAACGTGGACTGTGATACAATGTTCCATTGCTATGCAAATGTGGAAGGCAAAGTTTAGTGCCGAAAACTATCGTTGACTTCTCGTTTATGACGCTTGCAAAACGCCAAAAAAGAAACACCTTGCTAGTGCCAATTGATCCCAATTTCGCCGCACCCTCGACGCGTTATGCTATCCGAAGAGCCTAGGAAATGTTTATCAGATGCTGTCCGATTATTAACAAATTCAGTCCCCAACTTCAGACTGTATCCACTATGAGTTGTTTATTCTTGATTTAGTTTACTTTTTTCAGTCGTCGTTCCATAGTAGTCCCACTTTGGATGCACAAGGGAACCTCCCATTTCCCTTGCAATTGGCTGTTCAAATTTGAGGAACGGTGAACTCCTAATCTCACTGGCTGTTTTAGGATTCTACAGGCGGTTCGACTGCCAGTGACCAGCTGTCACTCACCAGACGTTGACCCAACCCATGTTTCTCACCCCGGGTGTGAAACCGCACCACCTCCTCTCATGCTCACCGCGTCTTAAAGGGGCAATCAGCAGTTGCTACATACATTTTGGGACTTATACATTAACGTTATGTACCCATTGATTCTTGACTAATATAGCTTATAAAGGCCTCATGAGCTTAGTTCAATTGTCGTACCCCATCAGAACCCAAAATATAAGATTGTTTTACTCCAATGTTTGTGAACAAAGAAAATGTAAACACACACTACGTAGCCTCAAAACATGGTTAAAACGATCATTTTGATATCTAGGAATTGAAGAGTGATACAATTTATCCAGCCCCATCCCTCAGCTTTTTACCAAACCAGGGGTGAGGATTAGGCAATGTTATTGTTTTTACTGCTGAGTGCCGCTTTAAAGGGACAAGGACCAGGTTAAAGCACTATAATCAGATAATGATAGCCTTCCGTAATAGATAGCAGTGGAAATGCTGCAAATGCTGTATATCATTCTGATACTATTGTAAGGGAATTCTGCCCTATGTGCACACAAGTGACCACAGGAAACGTCTTTGATCAGAGGTTAGTTTGTTTAATAAGGATTGCAACCCAGAGTATACACTTACAGTAATTTGCAAGTAACACACTCAGTACAAAGATGGTGTTTTCCCTTTTTATCCCTTACTGAGGATCACCCCAGCCAGGGTGATGTCCCATAACTTTAATACCATATATCGTCATAATTAATAGGTGCTAATACAAAGATGTCTCTGCTAGGCGGAGTTCAGCTTATTGTTATTTGCAGTTAGTTTCCCAATCCTTCTTCCTCCTATTGCTATCATGTGCTAGCAGAAGTAAGACTGGAACATAGTATCAACAGGAACTGAAAATATAGTTTCAACAACACACAACACACTTACAATGTCTCTACCACTGATTCTTAATTGCATACTAAAGCAAAACTTTAATCATTGTAGTTTTGTACTTACAGGTGTTACTATAATGTACATATATTATAAAATTCCTTTCACCACGAATAATGTTTTTTCGCCCTTAACTTTAAAAAAGATCAAGTAAATCTGACCTCTGCATACCTTAGTAAGCCTACCCTAGGTTGTTGCATTCAGTATGCATTGTAGTTACATAGTAAGGGAGTTGAGCTGTGTTTGTTATTAACATAGGGACTGTCCTATAGTAATTACATTGTTATTATACAGGTATAAGTAGTGTTACCATTTAGTTTACAAACAAAATATATAATCCATTATTGTTGCAATGATGTTGAACTTTTCCTAATTTTAAAAGGATAAAATATCTTTGTTGGAGTTGAGTTGTGAGTGTGTATTCAGAATGATCTTTACATGATTCAGAGGTGTCCTATAATGGGTCTCATGATAGCGCATAATTCTTCCCAAATGGTGAAGTCATGTCCGCCCGTTGTCTCAAAATGCACATCTGCAATAAATTGTTGGACTTGTTAGCCTTTAGGCCTCGTGAACTGTTTTTTCCGTTTACTTTTTTGTGGCTATGACAGGTCCTATTGATTGACTCAGTATGAGCTATTGCTACATGTTAGGATAAGTCCTGAATTGTCATGCAATGAATTAATCACTACACTGGGGACATGGATATTCACACCTGCAGCACTGCAGATGGTCCTGTAGATGAGTTCCTTTTTCATTTTGCAATTAATAGTTCTAGGTTTCACATTGCTTCACAAGTACTGAGCTATGCATAGACAGTGTGCTAGCCCACAGGTGGGGTGAGGTGTTTGTTGCATGTTGTCCCTGATGTTTCCTTGACTGAAACTATGGGTGGTTGAGGGGAAACAATCACAGCCATCTGAAATATGTGGCCTTGCATTTTAATGTTCTTTTAAAAGATATGGCATTTAGATCAGATATTTTGGTGGTCTATTTTGAGAATACTGTTGACATGTTTTCCAATATGATTTATCTGGCGGTGGGGCTTCTTCTGGTGTGCAAATGACTTTTGTGTGACTTTTGGAGTCATAATTCTGCTGTACCAGCTGTGAATGTGCATGAGGATCTGTCAAATTAAACCTTAAAGTTCATCTTGTTGATAACAAATGAAATATTAGTTGAATTCATTCACAGAGTTATAATTCACCTTTGCCCAGGGAAGGTCTACATGCCATCAAATGAAATGTTATTCATTGTACAAAGAATGTAACAATCACTAGATAATGTACCAAACAAACTAAAGAGATAGAAAGATAGCTCACCAGATATTTGACACTTTGTTCAATACACGTACTGTAAACTTGTGTGCTGAATTACTACATGCTGTGACGAAAAGAATGTGAAAGTCACTCCATCACAACACAAGACAATGGCACCATCCTGCACCACGTGTGCATTACATGTATGTAGCCTGATTCCATGGAGACGTTAGACATATTTCCACAACTGAATGGATTGACGGATTGATTTATGAGTGTGGCTGCTTGGTCTCAGGGAGAGAGGATCCACAGCGTGAGGAAGGCATTAACAGCTATGGCTGCCACAACTGGACTTCTGCTTTCCCTGTGGTCCCCATCTGGGTCTGACTCTGTGAAGTTTGACTGATGGGAGAGTGGACGTGAATTTCTCATGAGAGTGTGCTGTAAAGGAGGTCATGAGCGCATCAGATGAGCGAAGCTCCTCTCTCTCTCTCTGTGCATGGAAGCTTTTTAACACCAACAACAACCAATATTTACTTTGATCTCAGGCCCTTCTTATGAACACATTTTCCTTCATGAACAAGTTTTATATATTGTAAAATTATTAGCTTATTAGCGTGCACCTAATATGTTCCCCCTGTTGAGGATGTTCATTATATATTAAGGATGAACCAATATTACATGTAACAAAAATGAAATACGAAATTATGTGAAATTGAATGAAACAATAATGTATGTTGACGCTAGTATGATGTACAATATTCCATGATGTTTCTATATGATAACAATAGCATAATATATTTAATATGCCATGTACTATTTTTTAACAGTTTCACTAATTCATTTGAATTAACTTAATCATTATGACACACCCCTCACCACTGTCATTGGTTACACTAATTGCACTGTGTGTCTACATAACCTGGTTCAAGTATTTATGACACCACCCTGAGGAAGGCACAGTGATGCCGAAACGTTGGTAAAGACCCATTAAATTGCTGGGAGATTATACATGGAGTGAGCGATTTTCTTTATTTTGATAGTTTAACACCAACCATACCATGCGTTTGCACAGCTGGAATGGGATGAAAGCGGGAAGAGCAGGCCAGGCAGTTAAAAAGAAGGTGCAATGCATAAAGATGTTTGGACTTGGTATGGAGAGTGCTGAGGAGAATTTTGTTGAGGTGTTAAATACTTTTCACATTGTGAGATTATTCCACAGTTTATTGAGGACGGAGGCTGGAAGGGGGGATTGTGGGGCCCGGGAATGATTTGTCACACTTGTCTTACTGGAGTCTTCAAAGATAACGAGCCATCTGCTTGAGCCAGTCATCAACAATACAACAGAGAGGTGTGAAACGAGGCCAACTCATCAAACTCTCATTGGATGGCTAACGGGTGTGCGTGAGCATGGAAATGCCTTGCTATTGGGTAGCATAGACAGTTGGACATGTCCTGTCATACAAGGCTGTTTGCTAAGTGGCGTGATGCGGTCTGCCTACCCATATCAGAGACGCAAACTCGGTCTCAACCTTTAAGTCTTTACTGAAGACTCATCTCTTCAGTGGGTCATATGATTGAGTGTAGTCTGGCCCAGAAGTGGGAAGGTGAACGGAAAGGCTCTGGAGCAACGAACCGCCCTTGCTGTCTCTGCCTGGCCGGTTCCCCTCTTTCCACTGGGATTCTCTGCCTCTAACCCTATTACAGGGGCTGAGTCACTGGCTTGCTGGGGCTCTCTCATGCCGTCCCTGGAAGGGGTGCGTCACCTGAGTGGGTTGATTCACTGATGTGGTCATCCTGTCTGGGTTGGCGCCCCCCTTGGGTTGTGCCATGGCGGAGATCTTTGTGGGCTTGTCTCAGGATGGTAGGTTGGTGGTTGAAGATATCCCTCTAGTGGTGTGGGGGCTGTGCTTTGGCAAAGTGGGTGGGGTTATATCCTTCCTGTTTGGCCCTGTCTGGGGGTGTCCTCGGATGGGGCCACAGTGTCTCCTGACCCCTCCTGTCTCAGCCTCCAGTATTTATGCTGCAGTAGTTTGTGTCGGGGGGCTAGGGTCAGTTTGTTATATCTGGAGTACTTCTCCTGTCCTATTCGGTGTCCTGTGTGAATCTAAGTGTGCGTTCTCTAATTCTCTCCTCTCTTTCTTTCTCTCTCTCGGAGGACCTGAGCCCTAGGACCATGCCCCAGGACTACCTGACATGATGACTCCTTGCTGTCCCCAGTCCACCTGACCGTGCTGCTGCTCCAGTTTCAACTGTTCTGCCTTATTATTATTCGACCATGCTGGTCATTTATGAACATTTGAACATCTTGGCCATGTTCTGTTACAATCTCCACCCTGCACAGCCAGAAGAGGACTGGCCACCCCACATAGTCTGATTCCTCTCTAGGTTTCTTCCTAGGTTTTGGCCTTTCTAGGGAGTTTTTCCTAGCCACCGTGCTTCTATACCTGCATTGCTTGCTGTTTGGGGTTTTAGGCTGGGTTTCTGTACAGCACTTTGAGATATCAGCTGATGTACGAAGGGCTATATAAATACATTTGATTTGATTTGATGCGTGATGTGAGAGAGAGCAGGGGGGGAAAGCAGAGGCACACAGATGTAGGTCGACGGTGAGAAGGGGGAAATATGAAAGGACAACACTCACTAATAGAGTTAAGCCCTCTTGGGAAGGAGTGCAAGTTTCAGTTGCACTTTTTTGAGCACTCACTCTCTGCTAAAGGGACTATTATATCTTTCACTTATCCCTTTTAATCTCTTGTATACGCTCAACTTGTCCAATTTGGGTCAGTGTATTTAGAAGTATTGAGAGATGTGGGCCATAAAAACATGTTTGTAGAAAACCAGAAACACGTATTCCACACAGGTCATGAACTTAACACCTGTAGCTGGAGGAGGGTGAAAACAAAGAGCGTGCTGAATAGACAAGGCTTTAGTGTGGTGCAATGAATTCCACACAACCAACCACTCCCCACCCAGGTGTCCAAACAAGATAGCTGTATTTTCTTTTTTTATATTTATTGAAAGTGTGTACTAACATTTACATTTCTCACCATTGTTTGTTTAATGAAGTGAGTAAATCTCACCCAGCTCTTCCAAGTTGCTGTCATTGGCCAGGGCTTGCCGTTCAGCGGTGCAAGACAATGAGCTATGCCTCCTCCTCCTCTTCCCCAACCTGCTCTGCTGAAGGGTGGGCGTGGCATACACTCCAATACTGTCTTTTTTCTCATGTACCTCAGTCGATGTCAACTACAGTGAAGGCATCCATTGTTGAAAACAGGACTGTGTCTACAGTTTTGTTTCCATTGCTTTTCAACAGATGTTTACCTCTGTCGTACGTCCCTCATGTCCTTACATCAGACAAAGTTGAACACAGTACACTGGTTGAGTCAAGGCTTCGGTTGGGAGGAGAACGGGTGACTTATTTGTTTATTTGACTGTGTTTGTTTTAATAGGCCTTGAAGCGATGGCCTGGAGCAGTTTTTGTTCTGTCCCAGGAAAGGAATGTTATAGTTCTTTGAAAGGTGACTTCTGTGTAGCGTGGCCGCCCAGCATTTGTCTGGGAGCTTTCTTTGTTCTGTGCTTTTAGTTCGAATGCATTAGTGCCAAGACTTTCTCTCTCTCTTGTCCCTCTCTTCAAGTTTCTGCTTCATTGGCCCCAAGAAAGACTTAAAGGCCCAGTGCAGTCAGAATTCAGCGGATAAAAATGTACAGCACTGTAAAAGTACTGTATAAAACAATTGTATCAGTGTTATTTCCTGATAGTTGCTGGTTGAAAATACAATCTATACCTGAGCTTCGAATCAGCAGGTTTGCATGTGTAGGGCTTCCCATGGTGACATCACCATGTGGTAAATTGATTCATATTTATATATAGAAATGTCTGCATTGGGCCTTTAAAGTAATCTATTACAGTAAGGTACTTAAAGCGCCGTTTTAATCTCAAGTAGTCTGGCGCCGACATTGATGTTCACTTCGCTATTAGTTTCTACTGACTCTGAAAAACACCAAAAGAAAGATGCCCAGGGTCCCTGCTCATCTGTGTGAACGTGCCTTAGGCATGCTGCAAGGAGGCATGAGAACTGCAGATGTGGCCAGGGCAATAAATTGCAATGTCCTTACTGTGAGACACCTAAGACAGCGCTACAGGGAGACAGGACGGACAGCTGATCGTCCTCGCAGTGGCAGACCATGTGTAACAACACCTGCACAGGATCTGTACATCTGAACATCACACCTGTGGGACAGGTACAGGATTGCAACAACAACTGCCAGAGTTACACCAGGAACGCACAATCCCTCCATCAGTGCTCAGACTGTCCGCAATAGGCTGAGAGAGGCTGGACTGAGGGCTTGTAGGACTGTTGTAAGGCAGGTCCTCACCAGACATCACCGGCAACAACGTCGCCTATGGGCACAAACCCACCGTCGCTGGACCAGACAGGACTGGCAAAAAGTGCTCTTCACTGACGAGTCGCGGTTTTGTCTCACCAGGGATGAAGGTTGGATTTGCGTTTATCATCAAAGGACTGAGAGTTACACCGAGGCCTGTACTCTGGAGCGAGATTGATTTGGAGGTGTAGGGTCCGTCTTGGTCAGGGGCGGTGTATCACAGCATCATCGGACTGAGCTTGTTGTCATTGCAGGCAATCTCAACGCTGTGAGTTACAGGGAAGACATCCTCCTCATGTGGTACCCTTCCTGCAGGCTCATCCTGACATGACCCTCCAGCATGACAATGCCACCAGCCATACTGCTTGATCTGTGCGTGATTTCCTGCAAGACAGGAATGTCAGTGTTCTGCCATGGCCAGTAAAGAGCCCGGATCTCAATCCCATTGAGCACGTCTGGGACCTGTTGGATCGGAGGGTGAGGGATAGGGCCATTCCCCCCAAAAATGTCCGGGAATGTCCAGGAATGTCCAGGTGCCTCGGTGGACGAGTGGGGTAGCATCTCACAGCAAGAACTGGAAAATCTGGTGCAGTCCATGAGGAGGAGATGCACTGCAGTACTTAATGCCACACCAGATACAGATGGTTACTTTTGATTTTGACCCCCCCCCTTTGTTCAGGCACACATTATTCCATTCCTATTAGTCACATGTCTGTGGAACTTGTTCAGTTTATGTCTCAGTTTACCAAGAAAGTAAAGACAACTGAACTAAATGACTACTGCCCCATAGCACTCACTTCTGTCATCATGAAGTGCTTTGTCAAGGATAATATCACCTCCACCTTAGACCCACTTCAGTTTGCATACCACTCCAATAGGTCCACAGACGACACAATCGCCATCATACTCCACACTGCCCTATCCCATCTGGACAAAAGGAATACCTATGTAAGAATGCTGTTCATTGACTACAGCTCAGCATTCAACACCATAGTATCCTCCAAGCTTGTCATCAAGCTGAAGACCCTGGGTCTCCTGGACTTTCTGACGGCTAGCCCCCAGGTGTTGAAGGTAGATAACAACATCTCCACTTCGCTGACCCTCAACACTGGGGCCCCATAACGATGCGTACTCAGCCCCCTCCTGTACTCCCTGTTCACCCACGACTGCGTGGCCATGCACACCTCCAACTCAATCATGAAGTTTGCAGACAACACAACAGTAGTGTGCTTGATTACCAACAACGATGAGACAGCCTACAAGGAGGTGAGGGCACTCAGAGTGTGGTGTCAGGAAAACAACCCCTCACTCAATGTCAACAAAACAAAGGAGATTATCGTGGGCTTCAGGAAACAGCAGAGGGAGCACCGCACCTATCCACATCGAAGGGAAAGCAGTGGAGAGGGTGGAAAGTTTTAAGTTCCTCGGCGTACACATCACAGACAAACTGAAATGGTCCACTCACAAAGACAGTGTGGTGAGGAAGGCTCAACAGCGCCTATTCAACCTCAGGAGGCTGAAGAAATCCTGTCGGGCTGTATCACAGCCTTGTATGGCAACTGTACCACCCTCAACCGCAAGGCTCTCCAGAGGAGGGTGCATTCTGCACAACGCATCACCGGGGACAAACTACCTGCCCTCCATGACACCTACAGCACCCGATGTCAAAAATATCATCAAGGACATCAACCACCCGAGCCACTGCCTGTTCACACTGTTACCATCCAGAAGGCGAGGTCAGTACAGGTGCATCAAATCTGGGACCGAGAGACTGAAAAACAGCTTCTATCTCAAGGCCATCAGACTGTAAACAGCAATCACTAACTCAGAGAGGCTGCTGCCTACATTGAGACCCAATCAATGGCCAATTTAATAAATGGATCACTAGTCGCTTTATACAATGCATTCTAAATAATGCCAATTTGAATAATGTTATCATCATATGTATCACATGTACAGTGCCTTGCGAAAGTATTCGGCCCCCTTGAACTTTGCGACCTTTTGCCACATTTCAGGCTTCAATGATCTTTATTTTTTTTTGAAGAATCAACAACAAGTGGGACACAATCATGAAGTGGAACGACATTTATTGGATATTTCAAACTTTTTTAACAAATCAAAAACTGAAAAATTGGGCGTGCAAAATTATTCAGCCCCCTTAAGTTAATACTTTGTAGCGCCACCTTTTGCTGCGATTACAGCTGTAAGTTGCTTGGGGTATGTCTCGATCAGTTTTGCACATCGAGAGACTGAAATTTTTCCCCATTCCTCCTTGCAAAACAGCTCGAGCTCAGTGAGGTTGGATGGAGAGCATTTGTGAACAGCAGTTTTCAGTTCTTTCACAGATTCTCAATTGGATTCAGGTCTGGACTTTGACTTGGCCATTCTAACACCTGGTTATGTTTATTTTTTAACCATTCCATTGTAGATTTTGCTTTATGTTTTGGATCATTGTCTTGTTGGAAGACAAATCTCCGTCCCAGTCTCAGGTCTTTTGCAGACTCCATCAGGTTTTCTTCCAGAATGGTCCTGTATTTGGCTCCATCCATCTTCCCATCAATTTTAACAATCTTCCCTGTCCCTGCTGAAGAAAAGCAGGCCCAAACCATGATGCTGCCACCACCATGTTTGACAGTGGGAATGGTGTGTTCAGGGTGATGAGCTGTGTTGCTTTTACGCCAAACGTTTTGCATTGTTGCCAAAAAGTTAAATTTTGGTTTCATCTGACCAGAGCACCTTCTTCCACATGTTTGGTGTGTCTCCCAGGTGGCTTTTGGCAAACTTTAAACGACACTTTTTATGGATATCTTTAAGAAATGGCTTTCTTCTTGCCACTCTTCCATAAAGGCCAGATTTGTGCAATATATGACTGATTGTTGTCCTATGGACAGAGTCTCCCACCTCAGCTGTAGATCTCTGCAGTTCATCCAGAGTGATCATGGGCCTCTTGGCTGCATCTCTGATCAGTCTTCTCCTTGTATGAGCTGAAAGTTTAGAGGGACGGCCAGGTCTTGGTAGATTTGCAGTGGTCTGATACTCCTTCCATTTCAATATTATCGCTTGCACAGTGCTCCTTGGGATGTTTAATGCTTGGGAAATCTTTTTGTATCCAAATCCGGCTTTAAACTTCTTCACAACACTATCTCGGACCTGCCTGGTGTGTTCCTTGTTCTTCATGATGCTCTCTGCGCTTTTAACGGACCTCTGAGACTATCACAGTGCAGGTGCATTTATACAGAGACTTGATTACACACAGGTGGATTGTATTTATCATCATTAGTCATTTAGGTCAACATTGGATCATTCAGAGATCCTCACTGAACTTCTGGAGAGAGTTTGCTGCACTGAAAGTAAAGGGGCTGAATACAGTTTTATATCTTTATGTTTGAAGCCTGAAATGTGGCAAAAGGTCGCAAAGTTCAAGGGGGCCGAATACTTTCGCAAGGCACTGTATATACTGTATTTTATACCATCTATTGCACCTTGCCTATGCCGCTCGGCCATCGCTCATCCATATACTTGGATGTACATATTCTCATTCACCCCTTTAGGTTTGTGTGTATTAGGTAGTGGTTGGGAAATTGTTAGATTACTTGTTAGATATTACTGCATTGTCAGAACTAGAAGCACAAGCATTTCGCTACACTTGCATTAATATCTGCTAACCATGTGTATGTCACAAATAAAATTTGATATCAAATCATTTCTGGTTAACAATTAAGTCATTTAACACAGGGTGCAGCACATTTCTCCTACAATATTTGTCTGCCTATTCAGTCCAGGGTGCATTGGATGGTGCCGTTGCATTTCTGTTGCGAATGTCAGACTACATTCTCTGAGGCACATCGATCTGCAGGTTGAACATGGTGTGACTGTAGACTTCTAAATTGATAGTGCAGTTTGTTTAGGTGATTGTACAGCTAACTAGCTACTTCACATGCTGATATTGACTTTATTATTATTGCTACCTAGCTAGCTACCCAGCTCATAGAGAGAGCACTGCATTGTGGGTTTTGTAGTCGACTTGAGCTGCAACAGATTTCCACAATGATATTTACGTTGCTACCAACGTTATTATAACGACAAAATGAAACAATTGTTCACAAAAATATTGTTCTGACATATTAGTGTTATTTAACACAGTAAATTATATGAATTAGTGGTTTTGTATGGATTATTCCTTTAAAATTGTCAAAAAGAAACAAAAGTAGCTTCTTAGCAGAGAACAATTTCTCAAGCAAGAATATTGCTATCACTGTCTGGGAGTGGTTTGAGTGGGGAGGGGAAAACTGAAAATAAGCCGTTATTGGCAGAGAGGTTTGGAACTCTCTTTCTTAAAGGTCTGTTAACTAATGTTTCACATGGTGATGTCACCATGGAAGGCCAAAATTCCCTCCCACCAAAACAAGCTGATATTTCAGGCGGTCTTTTCAAACAGCTCTTACACTAAAAGGGCATTATCATAATTTTCACAATTTCACAGTATTGTTCCAAAGTCATAGTGTGGAAATATATATAAAACAAAGGAAAATCATGTCTACAGGTGTTTTATGTTAATGCTAGGTTCAATATAGTGCAGTTCTCTGCCCTAGCCTACTATGGGAAGAGAAAGTAATACATTTATACTATAAACACTTAAGAATAAGTATATATTGTAATTGTGCGTCACCATTGACTGCACATGCGTAGAGTGTTTACAAATCCACTAAGTAGTTTAATAGCCAGCTAAATCAGAATGACCCCTGGGTATAACTTAAATTATGCCTTCAAACATGCTCAATAAAAGTACAGGCCAGAGGTGGACAAATCAATTTATTTGAAGTAACATGATCCCCATTTACCTCCACAAAGGAACATGTGGCCTCTCCCTCTGTGTGTGTTGTATATGTTTACGAGCAATTCATATGACATCATTACATTATCTTAAGTGTATCATTAACTGTGGAGAAATGGCAATTAGCGCTTGTGTTAGCTCTAGCAGTGGGGCTGGTCAGCTTTGCCTGTGCTGTGCGTATGTGTTCCATCCCAGTCTGACAGGATAGACAACTTGCACAGACATACAAATTGAGATTCTCACTCCTCTTTGCTGTACCAATGACAGTCATTTGCTGTAATAAGTTTACACATGATTGAGATTATGCCAAAAAAAGGCCCCAATAACATGCTATCAGTGAAATGAATTAATGTGAATAAGACTCATTAGGAAGACTTTGTTAAGGACTAGTATAGCTATTGGATATTAAGAAAAAAACACTGGTTATCCCTCCATTCTACTCTGACAATGTGGAACTGGTGAATATGAGGTTCTGACACTGTTCAATGGGACTGGAGGACTGTGGCTCGCTCATGCAGGGAGCTCCCAGCCCCTCAATGCCCCTCTATACCTGAAGCAAAGAACAGCCAGCTGCTGCTACAGCGGCTTTTTCCCTGGGCTGAATAGAGCCACTCTGAATGGAGCGAAGGACAGGGAAGTTGAATAAGGAGAGAGTGAAGGATGGAAGGAGAGAGGGAGGAGGGTAGGGGGCTGCCCAAATCCATCATTACCACCATAGAGTGCTGTGCTCACTGGGCCGGTTATGACAACGAGGAGGGGGGCTTGGTTTAATCGATCATAATAGAAATTAGCATGATGTAATGAACCTGCTGGAAAAGCCATTATTTAAGCAGATCAAAGGGGAAAGTTACTTTGGAGTGCAGAATCTGCTGCCTCCAGCCAAATCTTAATTGGCAGACGGCCTTTGCCTCTATTAATTTAACGCTATGAAAGCCAAAGTGAAAAAGTGTGTTCAAAAGTCACATACTGTAGATTTACTGTTGAGAAAACAGACCTAGATTTTCTGTATTACAGTTTTTCCCCATAGTTTGTAAGTATTTATTAGCATATTCAGCAACATTCTCTAGTTTTCTCCTGGGGTGTCTAGTAAAAACAGTTAACCATCGATGCCATGGTGCTTTGGAAAGTATAAGGATAAGCCATTGAGGAAAGTTTCATGATGTTTCATAAGTTTCTAAAGAGTGAAACATTTACCATAACTTTATTATCTTTTTGAAGCAGATACTTTGCCATAGTATAATAAACAATTAAAAAAGTTAATAAATGATACTTCCATCAAATTGCACAACTCAGTGAGAGAAATTGGTAATAATTGTGACCGAACCCTCATGTAGCCCAACCGACCACTTTAACCTCTAACACAGAAGGAGCGTGTGACAGCAGTCCCATACACTGTTATAGAGGGTATGTGAAATTAACCAAGGGCTCATCTGGGACCCCTTGAGACCTGCCAGGGCCATTTGGTATTTGGTGCTGTGGTAAATGCAGGAAACTGAATGAGGATCTCCCAGGGACGTCCATTTTGTTCAACTCAACACATCAGACAGCTCCACCATTCTCTGAGCTCAATGACTGCCTCATTCCTCAACACTCACCACTTAATTAGGGTGTTTCTCTGTTTAATATAAAGGCTTACTGAATGAGTATTTCAGAGGAAGTGGATGTTTTAAGCATAAGGAAAGTGAATCGTCATTTGTTTCTGCTGGATATCAAATCAAAGTGTATTTGTCACATGCTTTGAATACAACAGGTGTAGACCTTACAGTGAAATGCTTACTTACAGGCTCTAACCAATAGTGCAAAAAAGGTATTAGGTGAACAATAGTTAAGTAAAGAAATAAAACAACAGTAAAAAGACAGGCTATATACAGTAGCGAGGCTATTAAAGTAGCGAGGCTACATACAGACACCAGTTAGTCAGGCTGATTTAGGTAGTATGTACATGCAGATATGGTTAAAGTGACTATGCATATAAGATGAACAGAGAGTAGCAGCAGCGTAAAAGAGGGGTTGGCGGGTGTCGGGACACAATGCAGATAGCCTGGTTAGCCAATGTGCGGGAGCACTGGTTGGTCTGCCCAATTGAGGTAGTATGTACATGAATGTATAGTTAAAGTGACTATGCATATATGATAAACAGAGAGTAGTAGCAGTGTAAAAAAGAGGGGCTGGGGGGGGGCAAATAGTCCGGGCAGCCATTTGATTACCTGTTCAGGAGTCTTATGGCTTGGGGGTAAAAACTGTTGAGAAGCCTTTTTGTCCTAGACTTGGCACTCGGGTACCGCTTGCCATGCGGTAGTAGAGAGAACAGTCTATGACTGGGGTGGCTGGGGTCTTTGACAATTTTTAGGGCCTTCCTCTGACACCGCCTAGTGTAGAGGTCCTGGATGGCAGGCAGCTTAGCCTCAGTGATGTACTGGGCCGTACGCACTACCCTCTGAAGTGCCTTGCGGTCAGAGGCCGAGCAATTGCCGTACCAGCCAGTGATGCAATGTACATGCTCTCGATATTGCAGCTGTAGAACCTTTTGAGGATCTCAGGACCCATGCCAAATCTTTTTAGTTTCCTGAGGGGGAATAGGCTTTACGTGCCCTCTTCACGACTGTCTTTGGACCATTCTAGTTTGTTTTTGATGTGGACACCAAGGAACTTGAAGCTCTCAACCTGCTCCACTACAGCCCCGTCGATGAGAATGGGGGCGTGCTCGGTCCTCCTTTTCCTGTCGTCCGCAATCATCTCCTTAGTCTTGGTTACGTTGAGGGATAGGTTGTTATTCTGGCACCACCCGGCCAGGTCTCTGACTTCCTCCCTATAGGCTGTCTCGTCATTGTCGGTGATCAGGCCTACCACTGTTGTGTCGTCTGCAAACTTAATGATGGTGTTGGAGTCGTGCCTGGCCATGCAGTTGTGGGTGAACAGGGAGTACAGGAGGGGACTGAGCCCGCATAATATTCTTTAATTAGTAATACTATTGTAATAACAAAAGTACATTTCAGGTCTATCTTGACTTTCAGCCAGGTTTAAAAGTATAAACTGCACAGCAGATGTTTTGCTCCTTATGATGTGTGTTGAATCACATTACAGAGCATCTTATCTCTGAAGCCTGCAAACTTGTTTTGTGTCTGTCTATCTGTCTCTCTCGCTCTCTCTCTCTCTCACACACACTCACTCACACACACACTCACTCACTCACACACACACCATGGAAAAGAACCAGGGAGAGAAGAGATATAGATCTCCCCTAGCTAATATGATTTTTTTCAACTCCACCATAAACCATGGAGTTACTGGAGAAAAACTGGAGAAAAAACAGAGCCAGAGTTTCTGTCAGTTTGTTGGAACCTGTTAGAAATGTTCTGGATGGATGCTCATAACATTTTAACATGCTCCTCAGCCTCCTGCTTTAGAGTTGGACCTGAAGGAATGCTGGAGATCAAGAAATCACAACACAGTGTTCTGATCTGACATGCTCAATTGTGCAAAATTCTATAAGTGCGAGCACGCACATACATACATACAGACACACGCGCGCGCACATCCTCACTTCATTCTGCATGGTTTGCAAAGCCACATTTGAGGCAACACTCCCTTTACTCACTCCAACCAACATTACAGTTTGTACACCTTGGAACACAGAGTTCAAGGTCAGGAATACCTCATTAGGATGAATGATGAACCTTTCAAAACAAACTTGAAAGTCAAGCACAGTGTTTAAATTAACATTCCAAAGCAACTTGACAAATGTGACATTCTGGGAGAAGTGGTTTGTGAATTTTTGTTGTTTCCATACTATCAAATGTTATAATTTAACATCTAGCATTACACAAGATCTGGACAATGGCTTCCATATTGTCACACCCTAACCTGAGTATTCTTTGTTTTCTTTATTGTTT
Organism: Oncorhynchus tshawytscha; assembly: GCF_018296145.1. Taxonomy (NCBI): domain Eukaryota; kingdom Metazoa; phylum Chordata; class Actinopteri; order Salmoniformes; family Salmonidae; genus Oncorhynchus; species Oncorhynchus tshawytscha. The sequence continues at coordinate 23,596,588 of NC_056430.1, read as the reverse complement.
TGGTTAGGTCAGGGTGTGACATGGGTGATGTATGCATTTTTTGTACTGTCTATGGGTTTTGTAGGTTTTTGGGGTTGTTTACTATCTGGGTGTTTATATATGTCTATGGTTGCCTAGATTGGTTCTCAATTAGAGGCAGGTGTGTATCGTCTCTGATTGGAACCATATTTAGGCAGCCATCTTCTTTGGGTATTTCTTGGGTTATTATCTATGTCTAGTTGCATGTACATTATATAGCGTCTCGTTTGGAAGTTTGTTTCAGTGGTCTTTATTCATTAAATATAGAACATGTATTCATATCACGCTGCGCCTTGGTTTCCCCACTACGACAAACGTGCTGATTTGAATGTTTTATACTGTACATTTCTCCCTTGTTATTTCAGTTAGTAGCATTTGGCACCAGCAAAAAGGCACAAAATACCAACGAATTAGAAGTTATTTGGTAGATTAAGGAAAGATTATGCATTAAACATTGGTAGGCTGTACAGTGTGTTACAATAACTAAGAAAGAGTAAGAAAATATATTAGATCCAAGTTAATCCAGAAGTGGTCATCTAAGATCTATATTTGTAGTATTTGCCCTAACACAATGTACTACGTGTCAAACCTGCGTGGGATTCCCATTCACACAGCTGCTCTTGCAGCTTCCTCTTGCTAACGCACAAACGTTCACACAGCCTCCTCTTTCTCTGGGGTCGTTGCGCTTCTTTAGCGTTGGCTCTGCAGCCTGTTTGATGGCAGGAGTGTTACAGGGCAGATGCACCACACTTGTGCATGTCTAACTCCAACCAGACGCGTGACATCTCCCTCCAGGTTTAGGCCAGACCCATAGAGGCCTGGGACAGCCTGTCCCGCACCTGCCCCCTGGTCCTCACAGTGGAAGAACCCATAAACACCAGAGCCTGGCTGTACAGAGTTCAGATCAACTTGGTTTGAGATTTAGGGCTCTATTTTCGGCTGCCGTTAAAGCGGCACTAGTGTCAAACGCACGTTAGTTTGCAATTTCGTCGAGTAAAAACTGGCGCACTGGCATTTTCCAGCCCAAACGCCAGATTCGGCGATTTACCTGTCTCATATCAGCTCGTTTACGCTGTGATGGGCGGGTTCCAAAGTGCTAATTTCAGCAGCGCTAATAGGGCAGCCCAGCCTCACATCCAATTCGCGCATATATGTACAAAATGTTTCTCAGCAGATTTCGTGCGTTTTTGTGCATTTGTGTGTGGTTCAATTCGTTCGAAAATACACGAATTTATGTGCTACTTAATTCGTGCGAAAAGACACGAATTTAACCAGTAGGCACACAAACCTTTGCAACAACCATATACGTGACTATACCTTACCCTAACCTGGAACTTTGGCCGGCCGTGCCCGGACCCCTCCGGCCTACGCGCATATGTGTGGAGTGCACCCCCTCCCTTCCCCTGCACCCCCTCAAAACTAGAAACCAAACTCCTAGGTTGCACTATGCTTTCCACATCCGTTGACAAGCGGACCTAGACATCATGACCACACCACTCGATATGGACACATGGCAACCAACCGAGGACCAAACTTGCATAAGGTGCGCAACTCAAGGGATTTTGCCTGATCCTACATCGAGTTTTAGAACAACAATTAAATATAAACTATCGCGTCTATATGGTTGATGAAAATGCTTGTGTGTAGCCTACTGGTTAAATTTGTGTCTTCGCACAAATTAAGAAGCACATAAATTCGTGTCTTTTCTCACGAATTAAGCCAGAAAAACGCACTAAATTTGCTGAAATGCATTTTGTACATATATGCACCAATTGATTGTGAGTGTGTTGCAGGAAGATACCAACCACATTTTAACGGTGAGAGTGTAACCTGCTGCTTCATACCTCCTGACACCTCAATGATGCTCCAACTCAAACAAAGAGACTAATTAAAACATGACCATACCAGGACATGTGCAGTGGAAATCAAATGTGTTAGAGGTGAGAAGTAGAGCGATTAAGTCAGCAGTCGTACTGGATTGTCTTGGATAGAGACTCATATCTCAGGTTTCTACCTATCTGTGGAGAAAGTGTCTGAAGCTGCTTTTACATAAAAACATATATACACAGTGGGGCAAAAAAGTATTTAGTCAGCCACCAATTGTGCAAGTTCTCCCACTTAAAAAGATGAGAGGCCTGTAATTTGAATCATAGGTACACTTCAACTATGACAGACAAAATGAGAAAAGAAATCCAGAAAATCACATTGTAGGATTTTTTATGAATTTATTTGAAAATGGTGAAAAATAAGTATTTTGGCTGACTAAATACTTTTTTGCCCCACTGTATATACAGTGGGGAGAACAAGTATTTGATGACCTGCAAAATCGGCAGTGTTTCCTACTTACAAGCATGTAGAGATCTGTCATAGGTACACTTCAACTGCGAGGGACGGAATCTTAAAACAAAAATCACATTGTATGATTTTTAAGTAATTCATTTGCATTTTATTGCATGACATAAGTATTTGCTACATCAGAAAAGCACAACTTAATATTTGGTACAGAAACCTTTGTTTGCAATTACAGAGATCATACCTTTCCTGTAGTTCTTGACCAGGTTTGCACACACTGCAGCAGGGATTTTGGCCCACTTCTCCATACAGACCTTCTCTAGATCCTTCAGGTTTCAGGGCTGTCGCTGGGCAATACGGACTTTCAGCTCCCTCCAAAGATTTTCTATTGGGTTTAGGTCTGGAGACTGGCTAGGCCACTCCAGGACCTTGAGATGCTTCTTACGGAGCCACTCCTAAGTTGCCCTGGCTGTGTGTTTCGGGTCGTTGTCATGCTGGAAGACCCAGCCACGACCCATCTTCAATGCTCTTACTGAGGGAAGGAGGTTGTTTGCCAAGATCTCGCGATACATGGCCCCATCCATCCTCCCCTCACTACGGTGCAGTCGTCCTGTCCCCTTTGAAGAAAAGCATCCCCAAAGAATGATGTTTCCACCTCCATGCTTCATGGTTGGGATGGTGTTCTTGGGGTTGTACTCATCCTTCTTCCTCCAAACACAGTGAGTGGAGTTTAGACCAAAAAGCTCTATTTGTGTCTCAGCAGACCACATGACCTTCTCCCATTCCTCCTCTGGATCATCCAGATGGTCATTGGCAAACTTCAGACGGGGCTGGACATGCGCTGGCTTGAGCAGGGGGACCTTGTGTGCGCTGCAGGATTTTAATCCATGACGGCATAGTGTGTTACTAATGGTTTTCTTTGAGACTGTGGTTCCAGCTCTCTTCAGGTCATTGACCAGGTCCTGCCGTGTAGTTCTGGGCTGATCCCTCATGTTCCTCATGATCATTGATGCCCCACGAGGTGAGATCTTGCACCCCAGACTGAGGGTGATTGACCGTCATCTTGAACTTCTTCCATTTTCTAATAATTGCGCCAACAGTTGTTGCTTTCTCACCAAGCTGCTTGCCTATTGTCCTGTAGTCCATCCCAGCCTTGGGCAGGTCTACAATTTTATCACTGATGTCCTTACGCAGCTCTCTGGTCTTGGCCATTGTGGAGAGGTTGGAGTCTGTTTGATTGAGTGTGTGGACAGGTGTCTTTTATACAGGTAACGAGTTCAAACAGGTGTAGTTAATACAGGTAATGAGTGGAGAACAGGAGGGCTTCTTAAAGAAAAAAATAACAGGTCTGTGAGAGACGGAATTCTTACTGGTTGGTAGGTGATCAAATACTTGTGTCATGCAATAAAATGCAAATTAATTACTTAAAAATCATACAATGTGATTTTCTGGATTCTTGTTTTCGATTCCGTCTCTCACAGTTGAAGTGTACCTATGATAAAAATGACAGTCCTCTACATGCTTTGTAAGTAGGAAAACCTGCAAAATCGGCAGTGTATCAAATACTTGTTCTCTCCACTGTATATTCTTTAATCGATTGTTGACAATGTCTGTTTATATGTCGATTAATTGTCTGACCCTTGTTGGACTCTTGTTGGATGTGACTACAACCAATATGTGAGTCTGACTGGCAGCTTGTTTGTACAGTATGTGTTGATGTTGCGCTGCAGGTTTCATGTGAGTGTATTTCTGGTTGTGTATGTTGAGTGTCTACAGATATGTAAGCATGCTTGCATACCTGCATGTGTATATAAGTGTGTCATGTGGATGTGGCCATGTGTGTTGTGCAATAAGTGCCCATGTGTGAGTACCATGCACATACAGTATAGCAATGCCCTCTCTCTCTCTCTCTCTCTCTCTCTCTCTCTCTGAAAGCAGAACAGACAGGAAATGCTTCCTAATTGGGAGATTAGTGAAGACTGCCAGCTGTAAAGGAGAGAGGCTGTGTAAGGCAGGAAGGAGAGAAACACTCTCCTGCTGGACTTGTTGCCTTTTAACTCTTTACATGTCATGACCACACTCTGGAATACAGGGGGCAAGCAAGAGGAAAGTGGGATATACTGAATATGTTTCCATATAGGATCCATTATATGTTACAATAAAATTACACTAATGTCGTAACTGAACAAAAATATAAACGCAACATGCAACAATTTCAAAGATTTTACTGAGTTACAGTTCATGTAAGGATATCAATCAATTGAAATAAACTCATTAGGCCCTGATCTATGTATTTCACATGCCTGGGAATACAGATATGCATCTGTTGGTCATAGATACCATAAACAAAGGTTGGGGTGTGGATCAGAAAACCAGTCAGTATCTGGTGTGACCACCATTTGCTTCATGCAGCCCGACACATCTCCTTCACATAGAGTTGATCAGGCTGTAGATTGTGGCCTGTGGAATGTTGTCCCACTCCTCTTCAATGGCTGTGTGAAGTTCCTGGATATTGGCGGGAACTGGAACACGCTGTCGTACACATCGATCCAGAGCAACTTGCACATCATCATCTGCACATCTATCACTTCGGTGTTAATTTGCTAAATTGTAATTACTCTGCTACTATGGCCTATTTATTGCCTTACCTCCTTAGTCCATTTGCACACACTGTATATAGATTTTTCTATTGTGTTATTGACTGTACTTTTGTGTATCCTATGTGTAACTCTGTGTTGTTTTTTGTTGCACTGCTTTGCTTTATCTTGGCCAGGTCGCAGTTGTAAATGAGAACTTGTTCTCAACTGGCCTACCTGGTTAAATAAAGGTTAAATAAAACTATTAAAAAAAAAAAATCCCAAACATGCTCAATGGATGACATGTCTGGTGAATATGCAGGCCATTGAGGAACTGGGACATGTGTACAGATCCTTGTGACATGGGGCCGTGCATTATCATTCTGAAATATGAGATGATGCTGGCAGATGAGTGGCACGACAATGGGCCTCAGGATCTCGTCACGGTATCTCTGTGCATTCAAATTGCCATCGATAAAATGCAATTGGGTTCGTAGTCCATAGCTTATGCTTGCCCATACCATAACCCCACCACTCCAATGGGACACTCCCATGCGGTTGTGAGGCTGGTTGGACGTACTGCCAAATTCTCTATAACAACGTTGGAGGCGGCGTATGACAGAGAAATTAACATTAAATTATCTGGCAACAGCTCTGGTGGACATTCCTACAGTCAGCATGCCAATTGCACATCCCCTTAAAACTTGAGTTATTTGTGGCATTGTTTTGTGTGACAAAACTGCACATTTTAGAGTGGCCTTTAAGTGTCTCCCAGCACAAGGTGCACCTGTGTAATGATCATGCTGTTTAATCAGCTTCTTGATATGCCATACCTATCAGGTTGATGGATTATCTTGGCAACGGATAAATGCTCACTAACAGGGATCGGAAATAATTTGTGCACAAAAATTGAAAGAAATAAGCTTTTTGTGCATATTTCAACTCATGAAACATGGGACCAACACTTTACATGTTACGTTTATATATTTTTTCCAGTAATTTTACAAAATGAAAGCCCTGTAATGACTATGGCAATAATAAGTTATCATTTGGTTATGAACAGTGGGGCAAAAAAGTATTTAGTCATTGTGCAAGTTCTCCCACTTAAAAAGATGAGAGAGGCCTGTAAATTTCATCATAGGTACACTTCAACTATGACAGACAAAATGAGAGAAAAAAATCCAGAAAATCACATTGTAGGATTTTTAATGAATTTATTTGCAAATTATGGTGGAAAATAAGTATTTGGTCAATAACAAAAGTTTATCTCAATACTTTGTTATATACCCTTTGTTGGCAATGACAGAGGTCAAACGGTTTCTGTCTTCACAAGGTTTTCACACACTGTTGCTGGTATTTTGGCCCATTCCTCTATGCATATCTCCTCTAGAGCAGTGATGTTTTGGGGCTGTTGCTGGGCAACAGGAACTTTCAACTCCCTCCAAAGATGTTCTATGGGGTTGAGATCTGGAGACTGGCTAGGCCACTCCAGGACCTTGAAATGCTTCTTACGAAGCCACTCCTTCGTTGCCCGGGCAGTGTGTTTGGGATCATTGTCATGCTGAAAGACCCAGCCACATTTCATCTTCAATGCCCTTGCTGATGGAAGGAGGTTTTCACGATACATGGCCCCATTCATTCTTTCCTTTACACGGATCAGTCGTCCTGGTCCCTTTGCAGAAGAACAGCCCCAAAGCATGATGTTTCCACCCCCATGCTTCACAGTATGTATGGTGTTCTTTGGATGCAGCTCAGCATTCTTTGTCCTCCAAACATGACGAGTTGAGTTTTTACCAAAAAGTTATATTTTGGTTTCATCTGACCATATGACATTCTCCCAATCTTCTTCTGGATCATCCAAATGCTCTCAGTGGTCTTGTATGACTTCCATTTCCTAATAATTGCTTCCACAGTTGATTTCTTCAAACCAAGCTGCTTACCTATTGCAGATTCAGTCTTCCCAGCCTGGTGCAGGTCTACATTTTTGTTTCTGGTGTCCTTTGACAGCTCTTTGGTCTTGACCATAGTGGAGTTTGGAGTGTGACTGTTTGAGGTTGTGGATAGGTGTCTTTTATACTGATAACAAGTTCAAACAGGTGCCATTAATACAGGTAACGAGTGGAGGACAGAGGAGCCTCTTAAAGAAGAAGTTACAGGTCTGTGAGAGCCAGAAATCTTGCTTGTTTGTAGGTGACCAAATACTTATTTTCCACCATAATTTGCAAATAAATTCATTAAAAATCCTACAATGTGATTTTCTGGATTTTTTTTCTCGTTTCGTCTGTCATAGTTGAAGTGTACCTATGATGAAAATTACAGGCCTCTCTCATCTTTTTAAGTGGGAGAACTTGTACAATTGGTGGCTGACTAAATACTTTTTTGCCCCACTGTATGTGGTTGTCCAAAACTGCTTTGAATCTGGCAGTTATATGAAGACACTGCTCATGGTTGTGACACATATATGATTTCACATAAAAGTCAATGTGAAATAGGAGTTTGCTCTAGGGTATAGGTGTCTACATGTCAGCCCCATGCCACTGTTCTGTTTCCACCCTGCCTATAGTGACTGAGTGTGGAGGTAGGTAGGATACCTTGGCAAAAACACTTTGATCTTTATTCACGCTCCTTGTGACAGCCATGATGGAAAAATATTTTTTACCCAGAACTACTGCTCTTTCAGCCCCTAATACATGTTGAGCACATTCAGTCTCTTTGCCAGTTCTATATAGTTAAACCTTTTCCAAAAGTTGGATGAGTTTATCTGCCACAAACAAGGAAGTCCCTTTCATAGACTGGTCTGACCAGAATAAGCAGAGAGCAAACATCTCATGAAAATCTCCCTCCTTCAGGAAAGCTGTAAAGTTGCAGAGGCAGTTTGAGTACAGGATGTTATTCATGGCCGTGGTTGGTCCAGGACCTTCCCTTCACCAGTTGGTATTTCAATCACTGAACAGCAGTTCTTCTGCATGTCAACTGCCTGGTTTCAATCAACCTGCAGAGCATCAACTCCTGATTGTGACTTGAGAATGTACAGGTTGTCATGTTTACTAACTTCTGAAAATACCACAAAGAGTTCTGAAAAACCACCACTGATGTTTACTACTTACAAATGAATAATGACCACAACACAGTTGGATAACCCCTTAATTCTTGATAGTGCATTCTCATTATGTTTAGATAAATACTGCCTCTGAACCATTGGTGATTGATTAAAACACTGTGGCCCATTCACTAGCCTCAGCTGCAAGGCGCTATGCAGACCGATGGGAAATAAGCCACCATTACTTACTATTACTCACTTATCGTTAAACTGCTGCATTTAAACTTAATTATCTCTATTGGCGAGCAAATCGAGACAAGACTACCCAGGACATCTGCATGGACCGTGGAGTGGGGGGGAACGAACAGAGATTCCATCAGAGATCCTTTGCCTTTTCATCTAAAAACAGCATTTCATACACCACAACGCTCGTGCACAGACAGATGCTGTAATACTTTTACCCATGTTTTCACAGCTTAGATTGTCACAGAGCTTTATGTTGTGCAGCTGTGTTTAGACCATAATCTAATGTTGACTAGATTCACTGGTTATCTTAAACATTGTAACCTGTTTGTTGGAATGGTGTTACTTTACAGAGGACTCTGTATGATTCAGTTAGCAGAATAACAGGAATATAACATCATTCCCACCTCTTTACCTCCCCGTTTACCTGCTGGCTGTGTAACACTAATGAAGCATAGCTGCCTTGAATAATATCTAATTAACCACAAAGGAGATGGACGTTCTAAGCAATCAATAGTGATTGTCAAGTGAAGGTGTGCATACAAATCCCACACAAATGAGCTGTAATGTTCTATAGAAAAGGGCTGCATTGACCAAAACGTGTACATAATAGACACACGGAGGAAGGAATGTGTGCAGGGACATGTTCTTTCTACTGAGCGACTATAGGCCTGCCCAGGAGGTTGTTCCTACCAACAGCAGCTCAGCTAGCCCCAGGCTCCCAGAGCACAGGTGCAGCTCTGGCATCTCTTCCCCCCACAGCGACCACATGACACTTAGACAAATAATGTCCATATATTGGTGGCCAAGGTTGTTCTTTAGATTTTTTGTTTTACCAGTTTCAGCTTTTGGGGTAGTTTCCGTCCACAAAGCTACAAAGCAAATAGAATTCCCTGTATGTTGAGGTAAAGGGTAAACATGGGTTGTTGTGACGTGTGTGGTGAGTGAGTGCTGGTGTGTGTCTGATATTGCTGACATTGAGCCCTGCACAATGTTTTTTCTGGGTTATATTCTTTGAGAAGTCTCTCCCTGCCTCTGGCTCACCTGTTGAGGTCTGACAACAAAACAAATGGCTTCCACCGCGGCTGTGGGTGACCTATGACCCTGTCTGCAGTTGCCCTGCGGAGCCAGGGAGTTTGTAAAGTCTCCGATTCAATAACATATTTCCCCAATGAGCTTAAGCGCTTAGCTGTTTAACACCTGTAACTCCGTCTCTGCAACTTATACACTATATATACACAAGTATGTGGACACCCCTTCAAATTAGTGGATTAGGCTATTTCAGCCACACCCGTTGTTTTCAGGTGTATAAAATCGAGCACACAGCTGTGCAATCTCCATAGAAAAACATTGGCAGTAGAATGGCCATATTGAAGAGCTCAATGATTTTCAACGTGGCACCGTCATAGGATGCCACCTTTCCAACAAGTCAGTTCATCTAATTTCTGCCCTGCTAGAGATGCCCCTGTCAACTGTAAGTGCTGCTATTGTGAAGTGGAAACGTCTAGAACCAACAATGTTTCAGCCCCGAAATGGTAGGGCTAACAAGCTCACAGCACGGGACCGCCGAGTGCTGAAGCGCGTAGAGCTTAAAAATCATCTGTCCTTGGTTGCAACACACACTACCGAGTTCCAAACTGCCTCTGGAAGCAACGTCAGCACAATAACTGTTCGTCGGGAGCTTCATGAAATGGGTTTCCATGGCCGTTTCCATGGCCATGCACAATGCCAAGCGTCGGCTGGAGTGGTGTAAAGCTCGCCGCCATTGGACTCTGGAGCAGTTGAAACGCATTCTCTGGGGTGATGAATCATGCTTCACCATCTGGCAGTCCGATAGATGAATCTGTGTTTGGCGGTTGCCAGGAGGATGCTACCTGCTCAAATGCATAGTGCCGACTCTAAAGTTTGCTGTAGGAGGAATAATGTTCTGGGACTTTTTTTCATGGTTCGGTCTAGGCCCCTTAGTTCCAGTGAAGGGAAATCTTAACCCTACAGCATACAATGACATTCTAGACGATTCTGTACTTTCACTTCTGTGGCAACAGTTTGGGGAAGGCCCATTCCTGTTTCAGCATGACAATGCCCCCGTGCACAAAGCAAGGTCATTACAGAAATTATTTGTTGAGATTGGTGTGGAAGAACTTGACTGGCCTGCACAGAGCATTAACCACAATTCCATCAAACACCTTTGGGATGAATTGGAACACCGACTGCGAGAAATGTTCCAACATCTAATGGAAAGCGTTCCCAGAGGAGTGGAGGCTGTAATAGCAGCAAAGGGGGGACCAACTCCATATTAATGCCCATGATTTTGGAATGAGATGTTTGACGAGCAGGTGTCCACATACTTTTGGTCATGTAGAGAATTTAGTTAGAGATGGTCTCCTTACAGATAATAATAATAATAATACTGCTGATACAAAGCACTGACTGATAGCAGTCACGATGTCACGACTGTTAAAAGGAGCGGACCAAGGTGCAGCGTGGTGATCGTACATGTTCTTTAATTAAGAAAAGACGCCAAACAAAACAATACACACTTCAAAACAAAACCGCGAAACTTAAGGCAAAGTGCCATAAAGAAAGTCAACTTCCCACAAACACAGGTGGGAAAAAGGGTACCTAAGTATGGTTCCCAATCAGACACAATGATAGACAGCTGTCCCTGATTGAGAACCATACCCGGCCAAAATATAGAGGTAGAAAATCATAGAAACACAAAACATAGAAATGCCCACCCCAACTCACGCACTGACCAAACCAAAATAGAGACATAAAAAGGATCTCCAAGGTCAGGGCGTGACACACGACTTCTACCGAAGTCGGCTCCTCTCCTAGTTCGGGCGGCTTTCGGAGATCGACATCACCGGCTCTCTAGCCATCGCCATTTTTCATATGTCCATTTGTTTTGTCTCGTTCCATACACACCTGGTTTTCATTCCCCAATTAATCTACATTGGGGCAAAAAAGTATTTAGTCAGCCACCAATTGTGCAAGTTCTCCCACTTAAAAAGATGAGAGAGGCCTGTAATTTTCATCATAGGTACACTTCAACTATGACAGACAAAATGAGAGAAAAAAATCCAGAAAATCACATTGTAGGATTTTGTATTAATTTATTTGCAAATTATGGTGGAAAATAAGTATTTGGTCAATAACAAAAGTTTGTCATTTTTTTGTGCCTATTGTTGAACGGAATAAAAGTGTGCCTGTTTACTTTACTCTGCTCTCCTGCACCTGACTTCGCCTCCCTTACACAGCCTTAACAATAGCGTTTTTAATGAATGCAAATATATTCTTCAGACATAGTAGTTCATGATTTTTAGCTATTTCTTGCTTCTCTCTCTTAACTAAGCATACACCTCTGTGCACATGTGTGTGGACATTAAACTCTACCCCAAAGTCAGCCAAAGTAAATGGAACCACAAGCCATTTCGATCTGTTTAGCCAGACTAAAGAATATTCAATATGTAGCAAAGGCAGAGTAAATTTCAATAATTGACATAACATAAGACTACGGTTGAAATATTGAATATACAAGTTTATTGAAGCCAAATTTGCAGTGGTGTAAAGTACTTGTGTAAAAATGCTATAAAGTACTACAAGTCTTTTTTGGGGTATCTGTACTTTACTATTTATATTTTTGACAACTTTTACTTTTACTTCACTACATTCCTATAGAAAATAATGTACTTTTTACTCCATACATTGACACCCAAAAGTACTCGTTACATTTTGAATGCAGGAAAATGGTCCAATTCACGCACTTATCAAGAGAACATCCCTTGTCATCCCTACTGCCTCTGATCTGGCAGACTCACTAAACACAAATGCTTGGTGTGTAAATGATGTCTGAGTGTTGGAGTGTGCCCTGGTTAGCTGTAAATGATAAAATAAATACAAAATTGTGCTGTCTGGTTTGCTTAATATAAGGAATTTTAAATGATTTATACTTTTACTTTTGATACTTAAGTATATGTCAGACCAAATACTTTCAGACTTATACTCAAGTAGTATTTTACTGGGTGGATAACTTTCACTTGAGTCATTTTCTATTAAGGTTTCTCTACTTTTACTCAAGTATGGCAATTGAGGTACTTTTCCCACCACTGCTGAATTGACTAGAGGGAGCTAAGTATTGGCTGTGTAAAATCTACTGTGTGATCCGATATAATATTCAGAACCTTTCATAAACCATAGTTTGGTGCAAGATAGTGCCACATCTCAATCCAAACATTCTGTGATGAGAAAAAGAAGTACAAAAGAGGCATGAAGTGAAGCATTTTGAGATGCATGTAGGTTAAGTGTTGGGGAATGGGAGCCATCTGGAGCAGGCCTGACTCTCTTCTGCGACCCACAGCCCACCTCCGTGCCCTGGCTGCCAACGAACTGTGCAATTATAAACACATCCGCCTTCAAGGTGCATGGTATGATCAAACATGTGCCGCTCATCAGTCCTCCAGCTCAGAAAGGAAGGGGAAAGAACCTCTGAACACACAAGTGTTCACTAGCACGTACACACTAATGCAGGTATCCACAAGCCTGCACTACACACATAAACACAAACACATTGACACAAACTGAACTTGGTGCTTTAGGTTCAGACACTGAAAGATTTGCAGACAGGATTGCACATGCTTACACACTATGTCCTCTGACTCAACATTCTCCCTCCATCCCCTCTCTCAGCTGGTCATTAAAATGCAAAATGCAGATTTATAAGCTCCCAGATCCCGATGCTAAGTAAATAAGCACACGAGACACATCAAACCGGACAGTGTTTTACTCATTCTCTGGAACAGTGCAGGAGCACATGCACACACGCACTCACACATGCACGCACAGATACACGTGCACTGTAAACACATCCCAAATTAAAACCTGACAGTTTTTCTTCCACTGTAAGCCAACCCCAGCTATGGGCCCAAACAGTACATTAAGCATTTTCATATGACAGACAGCTTCAGCACATATCATTGGATAATAACTATGTCATTGTTGTGCAATGTGACAGTGAAAGTATACAGACCACAGTCACTAAATGCTAAACATGTATGGTAACTGATGCTGTAGGTAGGCCTTTGAAGGTTGATCTGCTGCATAGGTCTATGAGGACGTGACACATCGCATCAAGCTGATGCAAACACACATACAGAACCATTCAACCAGCTTCATACAGAGCCAGATCTGTTGATCAGTCTGCTGCCAAACACCAAAACAAACAACAGCAGCACCTGGAACTGTGTCCGTATGTGTGTGTCTGTGTGTGTGTATGTTGTTGTGTTAGTATATTTCCCTCACTAACTTTAAACATAAGCTATCTGAGCAGCTAACCGATCGCTGCAGCTGTACACAGCCCATCTGTAAATAGCCCACCCAATCAACCTACCTCATCCCCATAGTGTTTTAATTTACTTTTCTGCTCTTTTGTACACCAGTATTTCTACTTGCATATCATCATCTGCTCATCTATCACTCCAGTGTTAATTTGCTAAACTGACATTACTTCGCTACTATGGCCTATTTATTGCCTTACCTCCTCACACCATTTGCACACACTGTATATAGACTAAATGTTTTAAATATTGTGTTGTTGACTGTACGCTTGTTTATTCCATGTGTAACTCTGTGTTGTTGTTTGTGTCACACTGCTTTGCTTTATCTTGGCCATGTGGCAGTTGTAAATGAGAACTTGTTCTCAACTAGCTCACCTGGTTAAATAAAGGTGAAATAAAAAAATAAATGCTGAGCCATGATGAATGCATGATGAAGCAGGATGGGATTCGGTCATGAAGCAGGGTAGCCTAGTGGTTAGAGTGTTGGACTAGTAACCGGAAGGTTGCAAGTTCAAACCCCTGTGCTGACAAGGTACAAATCTGTCAAATCTGCCCCTGAACAGCCAGTTAACCCACTGTTCCTAGGCTGTCATTGAAAATAAGAATTTGTTCTTAACTGACTTGCCTAGTTAAATAAAGGTAAAATAAAAATGAGACCTGATGCATCATCAGCTGTTTTCTGCTGTGGACGTATGTTAAAATATGGAGCATGGACCTCCCAGCCCAACACAACAACACTTTCCATTGTCTCATAGCACTACAGTGATGGATGTGGTCCAATTTATTTTTGGTTGTTTGTGTCTTTGTCTCACAGTATTAGCTGATAACAGATGATGTTATGGGTTTTGGCTCACACCCTCTACAGGAGTGTTTTATGTGTTATATCACACTATAACAGGTCTCAGTCATGGACTGCATCCCTGCAATTGACCATCTGGTAATATGGTTGTGAGTAGTTTATAGCACCTTTGACAATAATAAAACATATCTGAACTTGAAAACAAATAAACAGAGAGACAACCAAACAGACAGACGCGCAGGAACGCAGGCACACATACACACACACACACACACACACACACACACGGCAACATAAATCAGCCCCAAGGGAACTCAGCCAATTCTAGTCCATTGAATGGTTGAGGGAGGAGCTGTGTGATGTGTTTAGTGGGGGTATTTTGAGAGTGTATTCGGAGTACACAGAGTAAATAAATATTTGATGACAGTGCCACCTCTCCGTTGCGCCGTGGGAGGGCCAAGCAGATCATCTTGTGACCTTCAGACACCCAGAAACAGATGAATAATTCAGCCAAGTGTTGTCAATCATCCTGTTGGGTCCAGATGGAGTAGAGATGAGACGCATCATGGTGCTCTGGAGGGATATCTGAGATGACATCTCACTGGGGCGTCAATCAACAACACGTGTTGATTTGAACACTCTTACTGAGATTTCTGCAATCACTGAAAACATAACCATTTCAATGATTATAACTACTGCCCTACTAGCATACAGTATGCCAGTGGGATATATAAAACAAGAAGATGTCTCAGGGTGTTGCATCTCTGATTTGAGTTGCGCTGCAAATGAATATGGGATGGAATCCAAAGTACATTGCATCAGTCTGTTTACCTTTCAATGTCAATGTATCCATTCATCCCCTTCAATAAACCATTACAGTAAATTAGGTTGAATTACTGTACTGTAAAACAGGTCATGAATGAATGCAGGTCTGGGACTTGGCCATTAGGTGTGAGTTACATTATTCACATGCCCCTGAGAGATGACTATTGAACTGATGGTGGACTGCTGAGCTTTGTTTGGGTGGACCCCTCAAATGTAGCACTCAGCTGTTCAAATCTGCTGTTTATATTAGCCTATAAGGATTTATCAGTGTGTGTGTGTGTGTGTGTGTGTGTGTGTGTGTGTGTGTGTGTGTGTGTGTGTGTGTGTGTGTGTGTGTGTGTGTGTGTGTGTGTGTTTACGTGTGTGCCCGTCAGCATTTCCTGGGGCCTGGACCCAGTGACTGATGCAGGCCGGACTAACCTTCTCGCATGAAGGTGTCGCATATGATACTTCCTCAAGCCTAAGCCAAACACCATGCGATCCCTGATCCAACTCCACACCTGATCCCTCCCTCCTCCTCTTCCCTGCTCTAGTTGTTTGCCTTGATCCCTCTCCATCCCCCTCTGTCCCTCCAAGCAAAGACTGAGCTCAACTTCCAGCTGATGGGCATTTTTGTTTAACTTTGGGTGAATGTTGAACAAAGGTCACACAGTGAGGTCAATGACTCAGTGAAAGTCCTAGTTACATATTATTTTACAGTGCTTTTCACCAGATTATAAACAGCTTAATACCACATTATCATCTGCACTTACACTACATATATGGTTACTACGTTATAACTTGGTATACATTTTTGTAATTCTGTTTTTGTTTTTGCAATGTGGAGAAAAGTTTATATATTGTAGCTCCTTACACTCGTACCCATGTACAGATTTGCCACTGATAAGTGACCTAATTGGAATGCAGTGGCTGTACAGTAACATGCTATACCTGATGTGGAATATTGGTTTTGACTGAGAGCGGAAGTTGCCCTCCTCCCTCCCACTAATTGGGCAACTTTTGCAAATGTTTTGTTGTCAAAGTGAAAGAAATATTGTAAATTAAGAGGACTCTATATATTTTCAAAGAGGAGCCAATGAGGATTATAATAAATACCACTTTGATGTCATACATGCAAGCCAAACACCCTTGAGTCCAAATGTGCACATTTCCAAATCATAAAACTGATGTCATATACAGTGTCAACGTTTATGTTCACTATGCTTGATGTACAGTATATGGAGTCATACATCAGGTTGTTCTGAACAGAATGAGCCTACGTATGTTTGTCGTATTGTGAACAAATTTGGCGAGGAACACAAATCTCTATTCTATGTGCACCAAAACTACAATCTGGTTCTCTGAATTGCCTTGTGAAAGCCTAACACTGTAAGATTGTATTTTGTCACTTAGCTAGTCATGTTTTCAAATTATGCCCACCCGACCCAGATTGCCATTTAAAATGGACTGCTTTTGAAATGCGTAAACAACAACAGTAATTGTGTGACGGCAGGGATGAAGGACTGTTTGTAACGTTCTGGGTGTAGTGGGTGAGAAGTCAGGCACAGGAAGCAGAGAGTTCAGGGTCGTGCTAATTTAATGCACAAAACGGCGAACATAAGCCAACCCCACGAAAACACAGGGCGTACAACAAAACAAACGCCCCCAAACACGGGGATTTAAACTGTCCAGCAAAACCCACGAAATAGGAAACACGTAACCCACAGACGTGCACACAAGTTACACAAAACAATTCCGCACAAAGAGCAGGCGAGCCGGCTGGCTAATAAAGCCCAAACAATCAGCAAATACACAACAGGTGTAACCAATAAACAGACAAGGAGGGGAAGGAAAGAATCAGTGGCAGCTAGTAGGCCGGTGACAACGACTGGGAAGGGGAGCCACCTTCGGTAGGAGTCGTGACACTGTGTTTCAAACAAAACAACTTAAAGTGTGCTTGCTGTAGTTCCTCAACGGCACAGCTAGGAGAGCTCAAAATAAACTATAAGGTTCTAAGACTCTACTTTGAGTCATAAAAGTGCATTGCAATTATGTAGGAAATGTGAACACTTTGGAGAGATGTGTGGCCACTTGAAGATACCACTTAGACCTCTCACTCAAACCTTTGTCATTTGTTTGTCTTTTGTTGCACCTACCCCACATTTTCCACGACTATTCTTATCATGTTACTGAATGTATCCAGCGTATTTTCAGTTCATCAGACACAGTCTTGTGTCAGATGAACTGTTTTGTCCAAACCTTTAGTCTAATAATTGTCTCAATCTCAAACTATTCCCTTTTAATTGCTACCATGGTTATGCATACGCATTTCATATTTCTTCTGTAAGGAACATTCATATTTAAGGACTGAACGTTATTTATATTAAAGGGTTACCTGGAGAAAATCCGACCTCTCTGAAATGAAAATGGATGGCCCTCCGTTCAGCAAAATATATATTTTTAAACCTGCCTGAACGCTTGAAAAAAAAGTGACCCTCCCCTATACCCCGAATATATATATATTTTTTTACATAAAGTGGATAGCAGAGAACATGCCTTGGATATGCAGTTTTAGCAACTGTTCTCTGCCCTGTAAGCATTACATGGCAACGCATGAATTTTTATATGGCACAGTGCTGCGAATCAGAAGGTTGTGGGTTCACAGACCACTGTGGACAAGGGTAGGGATGGAAAGATCTTCTTTATAGTAAAAATATTGCATGAATTTATCATCGTATTTGCGGGTCAAAGAAACATTTGAATTTGATAGAAATGTCATGCAATTCTACATCATTTTACATGACTGGAGACCTTAGGATAATTTTTTTTAATACCACACAAATGTCCAGAATTACAGGATAAGAATGGACAGAGAGATAAGTCTATGCGTTCTTCTTATCATATTTCTCCAATGCCAAATTAGTGTGTCTTGTTTTGCAACTGTCCCTGTTTGCAAATATTTCAACCTGAGACATCGTTATGAATCTGAGCATAATACTTTCAAAAGTTGTGCCTACCTTTCCACCCCAGACAAAGTAGGCCTACCAATGCAGAAACATTGAAGTTTAACTGTTGACTACTCTTCTCCCGTGGCTTAACCCAATGAGAGGTCACAAGTGGCTGGGTTTAAACATCTTCTATTGTAAAGAAAGTGAACAATTGACAGTGACAGAATTAGATTACTTACTAAGCAAAGTCCGTTTTTTTGGTCTCCTCGGCTATAGAAGGTTGTCTCTCAGCCTCTGAATGTGAAAGAAAGGAAACAATGATATCCCCATATCCATCGCAGTCATGTCTTCCCGTCTATTTCACAGCTTCTTTCTAGCATAACGCATCACGGACCAAAACTCTGTTATACATCACTTTATATATTTGGATCATTTTTATTTCCTTCCAAATCTTACGCTAACAAGGGGTAGAGTCTATGCTTTTTCCCATTGTCTTTCATTAAAGGTAGGCCTATGGCATACCTTTTCATACCCCTCAATTCAAGTCTTGGTTTTAATTTAACAGCCTTTCACTAACATGGAGGTAGGTTATTTAAAGAGCGTTTGGAGGAATTCATTATTAAGAAGGTGTTCCTAATGTTTGGTGCACTCAGTGTATAGCCTAATAAGCAACTAATTCTATAACACTGAGAAATGTTGAAATTTCAACAATTACAAATTACATGACCATCCCATGGGCTAGATAGGAAACATTCTTAACACTCCCCCTGACTGAAATTTAAAAAGCATAAAAAATAATGACCCTCCCCCTCCTCCCTCAGGTCCCTATTATGTCAATTTCAAACCATTCCTTATCCCTATCCATATAGGCCAATTCCCATGACTGTCAATATTTGAGAGCATATTGGTGAATGCAGGCAGTGAATTATATCTTTTTTGAAGGGAGGGTGTCTGGCCAAACTCAGAGTGCCGTTGACAGGGGTTTCAACCATGACATGAAGAGGACATGAGCAACAGCAGAACATTTCATTTAGTGATTTAGATAAATTAGATAAATTTAAATCATTTAGTGATTTAGATAAAATTTAGATAAATAGATTTAGATAAATTTAGATAAAATTTAGATAAAAGTTCGCAATGACAACATTTCATGTGTTCAACATCTAAGACCTGCATCATTATACTGAGAGCTTTGTCATTTCTAATGATGTATTTGATTGTTTTTGGAACCTTTGTTCATGTTTTTTCGGGGCCCCCATACTACACAACGTGGATGAGGAAGTGATTTGCTGTTTGGGGTAAGTTTTTCAAAAACATGTGAAATCACAAAAAAGGTGTCTGGACCCTTCTATAACGTGCAATTTACATCAAAAATAGAGATTTGGTTGTAAAAAACCAAAACTTCTCATTTAAAGATATGCATGTCAATATTCCCTTTATAATCCTGACAAACTGAATTAGAATGAGTACAACTGAATAAGACAAGATGTGATTGTGTCACTATGGGATGAAAAGGTTGACTTTTCCTTTAGCTTTACATGTAAAGGACTAAAACCAACATGCTATTGACCTTCAAAGAGATCCTCTCTTTCATATGCACGACAGACACACGCACACGCACACACGCACGCACGCACACGCAAAGACACGCACACACACATACACACACACACACACACACACACACACACACTTTAATGATGCTTGGAGAGGGACTGGCTTGGGATTAACGTTATTGTGCCCTGTGGACATTTTCTTAGTTTATTTCAAACATGGCCCTTTTTGCTTTCTCTGCTATCTCAGCTCTGGGCGCCAAGGGACACGCTCTGTTTCAGGCTTGGATTGTTATGTATTTCCTAAGTGAAAAGACAGCCTCATCCTCTGCTTGGGATAGAGATGGCTTTTCCAGGGACACCCCATTCATATACAGTACTATCCTTTCATGTTGTGCTGTTCCTCTCCTGTCAGCAATACTAGAGGACAGGCCAAACTCAGACTGTTTCTCTTTACATTAGCCTTAACATTTGCCAGAAAATAGGGCAATTGTTTAGAGTCAAGAACCAGACTGATATCAGCTTCCCAAGAACCATTTTCAGATTTAAGGACTTGTATGTGACTTTATTTGACCATGACCACGAAAAAGCAATGTGTGTGCTAAGCAAGGCAAAGCAATGCATCAGCTCCCCTCGTTAATATTTCAGAATAAAATATAAGATTAAAATATGTGTGAAGTAATAAACTACAGCACATTTTCCATGAATAATTGTGTCATTTCATCACCTTCAGCCCTCATTCCTACCTGTCAGTTTTCTCTCTCTGTTTGCTGATGTGTCTGTCTGAGTGCCTGTAGAAAAGAGCTGACTACATTTGCATCTCCCTCCTGCTGCCAAGATCCACCTCAGAGAGCGGCTCCTCAGCCTGCCTGCCTGTCTGCCGGCTGCCCCACCTATGGGGATTCAGATTCCTGTGAGCACAGGGAAAAACACTTATTTCACAATTAAACTGAGCGACTCCTATTAGCTCAGGGCCCCTTGGGGACAGCTCAGGGGAGGTGGTGACAAATTGCTATTTGTTTGGAGGTATAGTTCTGTTATGAATGCCTTGAAGGGATTGTTTACCAATCACTGTATTCTAGTGCTGAAAATACAGCTTTCTTTTCAGTGGCTATTCAATCTAATTTTGTTTTACAGAAAGTGGTGACTTGAAATACTTTTCTCTTTTTTGATGAGAGCTTGTTGATGAGTTTTATCTCAAGTGTGTTGCTTGCCATATCCATTTTATTATACATTGAACATCTTTCTGAGAACTAATGAATCATTGTATTCTTGTGACTTCTGCAATCATTAAACACTTTCCATTTCCTGTCAGAATTATTAGGAGAACGCCAGAACATTACAAGAATCCAAGGAGCATATTCAATAATTGATTTTAGTGGGACGCTTCCTGAGTGAGTGAGGGAGGGAGGGAAAGAGAGTGAGTTTGGCTGCGGTGCCTGGTGAACTTTTCCCCAGTTTTTCCCCAGGTACCTGGTGAACTTTTCCCCAGTTTCACCTGGCTGCAGCGCAGGTCTTTCCAGCCAAGACGGACCCCTGGGATCTGGCGCTCATCGGAGCGGCCCGTGCTTATGAGCTGTGATCAGGACTTGGGTGGTGGTGGGGTTGGGGGGTAGGAAGTTGGAGGGGCCCGGAGAGACAGCTGTCCGGCTCATCTTCCCCTCACGGCCGCCTCATTTATAATTAACATAGATGACCAGGTGGCTATGTTCCTCTGTCCCTGCCAAGGCATACTTCCGACTGACCTCTGACCTTCTATCAGACATTCCGAAGAGGAAAATCAGTGAAGGATCAATTGATCATGTTTACTGTTGAAGTACTGCTGGCTCACTCACTGTGTTAGCTTTAAAAAAAACACTGATTAGATAAATGCACTCTTAGAAAAAAAGGTGCTATCTTGAACCTTGAACCTTTGGGGCGGCAGGGTAGCCTAGTGGTTAGAGCGTTGCACCAGTAACGGGAAGGTTGCAAGTTCAAACCCCCAAGCTGACAAGCTCCAAGTCTGTCATTCTGCCCCTGAACAGGCTATTAACCCACTGTTCCTAGGCTGTCATTGAAAATAAGAATTTGTTCTTAACTGACTCGCCTAGTTAAATAAAAAAAAAAGGTTCTTCAGCTGTCCCCATAGGAGAACCCTTTGAGGAATGGAACCCAAAAGCGTTCTCCTATGGGGACTGCCGTAGAACCCTTTTGGAGCACTTTTTTCTGAGTGTACACAGGACAGAGAGAGAGAGGGAGGAATGGAGAGAGGGAAAGGGAGAGACGGAGGAATAGAGAGAGGGAGGAATGGAGAGAGGGAAAGGGAGAGACAGACAGAGAGAGAAACATTTTAAGTGAAGAAGAGAGGGACACGGAAGACAGAAAGACACAAAGTAAAGAGTGAGGAGTGGAGCCACAGAGAGAAAGAAAAGCAAGGAGAAAGAGAAATAGAGAGGGAGAGCCAGACACAAACAGAAAGAGAAAAATAAAAAAGGTCTTTATAGCTTTGGCTGGGCTGAAGGCTGAGGTCCACTGGGAACTCCCACAGGTCCAGAGCTCATATGAGGCCAGGTCTGGGGAACAGGATGCACTGGGCACAGACGTCAATCCAACGTCTTTTCCACGTTGGTTCCATATAATTTCATTGAAATGACGTGGAAACAATGTTGATTCAATAAGTGTGTGTCCAGTGGGGAAGTTATGGAGGCACCTGCGATTCTCATTCCCGCTTCCCCAGACGACAACATCCCTGCAGAAGTGCTAGAGCAGCAGTACAGCTGTGCTAGATAGAGTACAACGTTCCCCGCATGGAGCTCCTAAAGCTCTTGTCTGCTCCATCTCTGACCCTGGTCACTGACTGGCTGAGCCCAGACAAACAGACAGCAGTTTGGGCCCCTGGACCTGCTTAATCAAAACCACAGACTAACAACTGACCTCTAACATATATCCCTACTGGCCAAGCACTCTCCTTCCACCCCTAACCCCACCCCCATTCCCCCTGCGTGCCGTTGCTAGGACAACCTTGAAGGTTTTTCCAGATGTGTCTGGGATTCATGAATATACACCATATATACAAAAGTATGTGGACACCCCTTCAAATGAATGATTTAGGCTATTTTAGCCACACCCATGACTGTCAGGTTTATAAAATCGAGCACATAGCCATGCAATCTCCATAGATAAACACTGGCAGTAGAATGGCCATACTGAGTTCAGTGACTTTCAACGTGGCACCGTCATAGAATGCCAACTTTCCAACAAGTCAGTTCTTTAAATGTATGCCCTGCTAAAGCTGCCCTGGTCAACTGTAAGTGCTGTTATTGTGTAGTAGAAACGTCTAGGAGCAACAACGGCTCAGCCGCAAAGTGGTAGGCCGCACAAGCTTACAGAATGGGAGCGCCGAGTGCTGAAGCGAGTAGCTCATAAAAATCATCTGTCCTCGGTTGCAACACTCCCTACCGAGTTCCAAACCGCCTCTGGAAGCAACGTCAACACAAGAACTGGTCGTTGGGAGCTTCATGAAATGGGTTTCCGTGGCCAGGCAGCTGCACACAAGCCTAAGATCACCATGCATAATGCCAAGCGTCGGCTGAAGGGGTGTGAAGCTCGCCGCCATTGGACTCTGGAGCAGTGGAAAAGCTTTCTCTAGAGTGATGAATCACAATTCACCGTCTGGCAGTCCAACGGACGAATCTGGCTTTGGCGGATCCCAGGAGAACAGTACCTGCCCAAATAGGTAGTGCCAACTGTAAAGTCTGGTGGAGGAGGAATAATGTCCTGGGGCTGTTTTTCATGGTTCAGGCTAGGCTCCTTAGTTCCAGTGAAGGGAAATAATACAGTCACAGCATGCAATTACATTCTAGATGATTTTGTGATTCCAACTTTGTGGCAACAGTTTGGGAAAGGCCCTTTCCTGTTTCAGTATGACAATGCCACCTTGCACAAAGCAAGGTCCATACAGACATGGTTTGTCGAGATCGGTGTGGAAACACTTGACTGGCCTGCACAGAGCACTAACCCTCAACTCCATCAAACACCTTTTGGATGAATTGGAAAGCTAACTGCGAGTCAGGCCTAATCGGCCAACATCATTAATGGTTTTGTGGCTAAATGGAAGAAAGTCCCCGCAGCAACATCTAGTGGAAAGCCTTCCCAGAGAGTGGAGGCTGTAATAGCAACAAAGGGGGACCAAATCCATATTAATGCACATGATTTTGGAATGAGATGTTCGACAAGCAGATGTCCACATACTTTTGATCGTGTAGTGTAGTTCTGCACCCTCCCTGCAATACTGCCTGCATCCCCAAACAACGTTTGGATTATTATTACGCCTGTGGACCCATCCAATAACAGACTGACCCCTAGAATAGGTTGAGGCTAACACATTCTCTGTTCTCTTCTATCGTCACCATTATAATGGTTCGGGGCTAAGGTCCAGACTGGGACCCAGGGTTAGAGAACAAGCCATATCCAGTTTCTTTTTTGTAACCAGAGTACCTCTGACTTCCTGTGCACATGTTCTGGGTAGTGTTCATGTCTGACTCTGATTGATCGGCTGGGCCATTAGAGGACCTGTTAGAACTTGATTCACTCTTTCATCTGTTGGTTTCTATACTTTTAGGAATCCTGTTGTGATTATGAACGGAAACAAATGATACCCACAATTTGGCACCGTTTCTCCCTGTTTTCTGCATTTCAGGTTTATTCTGCTGCAGAGTTCATTCAGCACTTCGCCTGGTCCACAGAAAGGCATGATTCAGCAGCCAGTGGAGTGACACTGTGCTGTGGAAACTCCTCTCTCCTCTCTGTAAAGGGCAGGGCTGTGGCCCACTAATCTCCCAATGCCCGCTCTACCCTTCACTGGCTGCCCCACCCAGCCCCACCTCACCTCTCGTTGTTTGCTTTGGCAGTGGGGAGCACATCCATCACGCCACCTGCCACAGCAGGCCGCAGCCTGCACCTCCTTCTCTGCCCATGCCTCTACCAGTGTGCTAAAGGGTGAGCCACGTGTCCCACCACCCCCTAAACGGGTGATAATACTGCTGTCTTCGCCCGTCAGGATTAGGAGCTAACACGCTGCTCCCTGTCCCTGGGCTGCTGGGAAGGAGAGGGGGTTATGGGAGAGAAAGAGGTGTGTGATGTTTTTTTTAGACATGGCCCACATGTGGGGAGCACATTTTTCTCTGTCCACAGAACTAGAAGAGAGGTGTCATGCTGAGGTGCAGTGTGAGGGTGGGGAGGGGGAATGGGAATGGGAAGAAGGGTGAACAGGTGATACAGGGTCTTCAGATGGTTTGAAATGTTGTCCAACTCTGACTGTATTATTTTCCCGTTTGTCCTGGGACCTCATTTATCAAAGGTGCTTAAGCACAAAAAATACTCTATACCTTGCATGCGCCAGTTTTCCTGCAAAGGTTGGTATTAATCAAATTTGAACACGATGTCTAGGCATACAAAAACCCCTAGACAATACAAAAACTAAACAAACCACCCTTGTCACACCCTGACCTAACCAAAATAATAAAGAAAACTAAGATAACTAAGGTCAGGGCGTGACAGCAGGTAATATCTCTACTATTCTGACATGATTGGTTTATTTCCTCTACAATTGCTTAGGCTTGAAACAAATATTTCCATTCATCCATCCCTCATTCATGCTGGAAAGTAAATATAGCGGTAGCCTGTTTAAAATATTTGACAATAGGTAAGCTATAGTATTGGCAGAAGCGGAGGTAGCACGAGGACCGTGGGTGAGACCGCCCTAGGGCCCATGCACCTACGGGGCGAGTTAAAAGAAAAACATTTTTAAACGATGATGTACCAAAAATAACCAAAAAGAGAAAACATTCTCTAACATTATAAACCATGGCAAATGTATATCAGATGATATACTGTGCATTATATTATTTCATCAAATCCTGGAAGCAACTTACAGCTGTGTCTATCGCTATACCCCCTTGAGGGGCCCCCTGGCCTGGGACTGGCCTTGCCTTCAACGTGCTGCTGTTTGGCTGCTGGTGATTATTTTATTTAAATAAATTATTTTATTTATTTTATTTAACCCTCCTTTAAGCAGGGAGTCATGCTAGCAGGGAGTCATGCTGAGACCACGGTCTCTTTCGCAGTTGAGACTTGCATGAAGACATCAATAAACAATTACACTATACCAGTGGCAACCCATTATTCAGAACAGAGCCCCACCTATTTGCGGCTTGTTTTGCATGTTATTTTGGCATTAATGTGTTGCATATCAGTTTGCAAACAATGTATAAAAAATTATTTAGTTAATAAAGCCACATCCAAACATGGTCTCTTTTTGTTTTTCATTATGGATATATTATCAAGGCTCAGGAAAAGACCCACATGCAGACAGTTTCGAAGTAACAAAAGTTTATCACAGAAACAGGGGGCAGACAAACAACAGGTCAAGGTCAGTAGTCCAGAGCAGAGTCTGAAAGGTACAGAACGGCAGGCAGGCTTAGGGCAGGCAGAATGGTCAAAACCGGGAAAGCTTGAAACCAGGAACTAGTCAAAGACAGGCGCACGGGGAAACAGCTGGTAGGCTTGACAAAACAAAACGAACTGGCAACAGACAAACAGAGAACACGGGTATAAGTACACTGGGGATAATGCGGAAGATGGGCGACACCTGGAGGGGGGGTGGAGACAAGCACAAGACAGGTGAAACAGATCAGGGTGTGACATATGCAATGGAATAGCCTTATTTGTTAATTTAACATAAAATACACTTATATTCCTGTGCCCTTACTGCAGAGATAGCTTGCAAAGTTCTGTCATACTTTCCAGGTCTATGCCCAAACAGTTCGAGCTTCTAATTTTAAAAATGAATCTCTCCAGAAATAAGCCTCTCACTGTTGCCGCCTGTTATAGACCCCCCTCAGCTCCCAGCTGTGCCCTGGACACCATATGTGAATTGATTGCCCTCCATCTATCTTCAGAGTTAGTTCTGTTAGGTGATCTAAACTGGGATATGCTTAACACCACAGCAGTCCTACAATCTAAGCTAGATACCCTCAATCTCGCAAAAATGTATCAAGGAAACCACCAGGTACAACCCTAAATCTGTAAACATGGGCACCCTAATAGATATTATCATGATGAACTTGCCCTCCAAATACACCTCTGTCGTTTTCAATCAGGATCTCAGCGATCACTGCCTCATTGCCTGCATCCGCGTCCGCGGTCAAACGACCACCCCTCATCACTGTCAAACACTCCCTAAAACACTTCTGCGAGCAGGCCTTTCTAATCGACCTGGCCCGGGTATCCTGGAAGGATATTGACCTCACTTGTCAGTCGAGGATGCCTGGTCGTTCTTTAAAAGTAATTTCCTCACCATCTTAAATAAGCATGCCCCTTTCAAAAAATTTAGAACTAAGAACAGATATAGCCCTTGGTTCACTCCAGACCTGACTGCCTTTGACCAGCACAAAAACATCCTGTGGCGGACTGCATTAGCATCAAATAGTCCCAGGGATATGCAACTGTTCATGGAAGTCAGGAACCAATACACACAGTCAGTCAGTAAAGCAAAGGCTAGCTTTTTCAAACAGATATTTGCATCCTGTAGCTCTAACTCCAAAATGTTTTGGGACACTGTAAAGTCCATGGAGAACAAGAGCACCTCCTCCCAGCTGCCCACTGCACTGAGGCTAGGCGACCGGGTCACCACCGATAAATCCATGATAATCGAGAATTTCTCTACGGCTGGCCATGCTTTCCTCCTGGCTACCCCAACCCCGGCCAACAGCTCCGTACCACTCGTAGCTACTTGCCTGATCCTCCCCGGCTTCTCCTTCACCCGAATCCAGATCACAGATGTTCTGAAAGACCTGCAAAATCTGGACCCGTACAAATCAGCTGGGCTAGACAATCTGGACCCTCTCTTTCTAAAATTATCCGCCGCCATTGTTGCAACCCCTATCACCAGTCTGTTCAACCTCTCTTTCATTTCGTCAAATCAAATCAAATCAAATTTTATTTGTCACATACACATGGTTAGCAAAGTAATCTAACTAACAATTCCAAAAAAAAAACTGCTGTCTTATACACAGTGTAAGGGGATAAAGAATATGTACATAAGGATATATGAATGAGTGATGGTACAGAGCAGCATAGGCAAGATACAGTAGATGATATCGAGTACAGTATATACATATGAGATAAGTATGTAAACCAAGTGGCATAGTTAAAGTGGCTAGTGATACATGTATTACATAAGGATGCAGTCGATGATATAGAGTACAGTATCAACGTATGCATATGAGATGAACAATGTAAGGGTAAGCATGGCTAGTGATCTTTATGGCCTTCCTGTAGCATCGGGTGGTGAGGTGTCCTGGAGGGCAGGTAGTTTGCCCCGGTGATGCGTTGTGCAGACCTCACTACCCTCTGGAGAGCCTTACGGTTGAGGGCGGTGCAGTTGCCATACCAGGCGGTGATACAGCCCGCCAGGATGCTCTGATTGTGTCTGTAGAAGTTTGTGAGTGCTTTTGGTGACAAGCCGAATTTCTTCATGTACGCCGAGGAACTTAAAACTTGCTACCCTCTCCATTACTGTTCCATCGATGTGGATAGGGGGGTGTTCCTCTGCTGTTTCCTGAAGTCCACAATCATCTTGTTTTGTTGACGTTGAGTGTGAGGTTGTTTTCCTGACACCACACTCCGAGGGCACCTCCTCCCTGACCGTTGTTGGTAATCACCTTTGTAAACTTGATGATTGAGAGGCGTGCACGCAGTCGTGGGTGAACAGGGAGTACAGGAGAGGGCTCAGAACGCACCCTTGTGGGGCCCCAGTGTTGAGGATCAGCGGGGAGGAGATGTTGTTGCCTACCCTCACCACCTACCAGGCGGGGGCGGCCCGTCAGGAAGTCCAGTACCCAGTTGCACAGTGGGGCTGTGGGGTCGAGACCCAGGGTCTCGAGCTTGATGACTGAGCCCTCACCTCCTCCCTTGGAGGGTACTATGGTGTTGAATGCCGAGCTGTAGTCGATGAACAGCATTCTCACATAGGTATTCCTCTTGTCCAGATGGGTTAGGGCAGTGTGCAGTGTGGTTGAGATTGCATCGTCTGTGGACCTATTTGGGCGGTAAGCAAATTGGAGTGGGTCAAGGGTGTCAGGTAGGGTGGAGGTGATATGGTCCTTGACTAGTCTCTCAAAGCACTTCATGATGACGGATGTGAGTGCTACGGGGCGGTAGTCGTTTAGCTCAGTTACCTTAGCTTTCTTGGGAACAGGAACAATGGTGGCCCTCTTGAAGCATGTGGGAACAGCAGACTGGTATAGGGATTGATTGAATATGTCCGTAAACACACCGGCCAGCTGGTCTGCGCATGCTCTGAGGGCGCGGCTGGGGATGCCGTCTGGGCCTGCAGCCTTGCGAGGGTTAACACGTTTAAATGTCTTACTCACTTCGGCTGCAGTGAAGGAGAGACCGCATGTTTCCGTTGCAGGCCGTGTCAGTGGCACTGTATTGTCCTGAAAGCGGGCAAAAAAGTTATTTAGTCTGCCTGGGAGCAAGACATCCTGGTCCGTGACTGGGCTGGGTTTCTTCCTGTAGTCCGTGATTGACTGTAGACCCTGCCACATACCTCTTGTGTCTGAGCCGTTGAATTGAGATTCTACTTTGTCTCTGTACTGGCGCTTAGCTTGTTTGATAGCCTTGCGGAGGGAATAGCTGCACTGTTTGTATTCAGTCATGTTACCAGACACCTTGCCCTGATTAAAAGCAGTGGTTCGTGCCTTCAGTTTCACACGAATGCTGCCATCAATCCAAGGTTTCTGGTTAGGGAATGTTTTAATCGTTGCTATGGGAACGACATCTTCAACGCACGTTCTAATGAACTCGCACACCGTATCAGCGTATTCGTCAATGTTGATGTCTGACGCAATACGAAACATCTCCCAGTCCACGTGATGGAAGCAGTCTTGGAGTGTGGAGTCAGCTTGGTCAGACCAGCGTTGGACAGACCTCAGCGTGGGAGCTTCTTGTTTTAGTTTCTGTCTGTAGGCAGGGATCAACAAAATGGAGTCATGGTCAGCTTTTCCGAAAGGGGGCGGGGCAGGGCCTTATATGCGTCGCGGAAGTTAGAGTAACAATGATCCAGGGTCTTTCCACCCCTGGTTGCGCAATCGATATGCTGATAAAATTTAGGGAGTCTTGTTTTCAGATTAGCCTTGTTAAAATCCCCAGCTACAATGAATGCAGCCTCCGGATAAATCGTTTCCAGTTTGCAGAGAGTTAAATAAAGTTCGTTCAGAGCCATCGATGTGTCTGCTTGGGGGGGGATATATACGGCTGTGATTATAATCGAAGAGAATTCTCTTGGTAGATAATGCGGTCTACATTTGATTGTGAGGAATTCTAAATCAGGTGAACAGAAGGATTTGAGTTCCTGTATGTTTCTTTCATCACACCATGTCACGTTGGCCATAAGGCATACGCCCCCGCCCGTCTTCTTACCAGAAAGCCGTCCGAGATCCATTAAAGATTGGAAAGCTGCCGCGGTCATACCCCTCTTTGAGGTGACACTCTAGACCCAAACCGTTACAGACCTATATCCATCCTGCCCTGCCTTTCTTTTTTTTAAAATAGTTTCTCCCCCAATTTCGTGGTATCCAAATGTTAGTAGTTACTATCTTGTCTCATCGCTACAACTCCCGTACGGGTTCGGTAGAGATGAAGGTCGAAAGCCATGCGTCCTCCAAAACACAACCCAACCAAGCCGCACTGCTTCTTAACACAGCGCGCACCCAATCCGGAAGCCAGCCGCACCAATGTGTCGGAGGAAACACAGTGCACCTGGCGACCTGGTTGGCGTGCACTGCGCCCGGCCCGCCACAGGAGTCGCTGGTGCACTATGAGGCAAGTATATCCCTACCGGCCAAACCCTCCCTAACCCGGATGACGCTAGGCCAATTGTGCGTCGCCCCACGGACCTCCTGGTCGCAGCCAGCTGCGACAGAGCCTGGGCGCGAACCCAGGGTCTCTGGTGGCACAGCTAGCGCTGCGATGCAGTGCCCTGGACCACTGTGCCACCCGGGAGGCCCCTGCCCTGCCTTTCTAAAGTCTTTGAAAGCCAAGTTAATAAACAGATCACTGACCATTTAAATCCCACCGTACCTTCTTCGCTGTGCAATCCGGTTTCTGAGCTGGTCACGGGTGCACCTCAGCCACACTCAAGGTACTAAACGGTATCATAACCTCCATCGATAAAAGACAGTACTGTGCAGCCGTCTTCATCGACCTGGCCAAGCCTTTCGACTCTGTCAATCACCGTATTCTTATTGGCAGACTCAAAAGCCTTGGTTTTTCTAATGACTGCCTCGCCTGGTTCTCCAACTACTTTGCAGACAGAGTTAAGTGTGTAAATCCGGAGGGCCTGTTGTCCGGACCTCTGGCAGTCTCTATGGGGGTACCACAGGGTTCAATTCTAGGGCTGACTCTTTTCTCTGTATATATCAATGATGTCGCTCTTGCTGCGGGCGATTCCCTGATCCACCTCTACGCAGATGACACCACTCTGTATACATCTGACCCTTCCTTGGACACAGTGCTAACTAACCTCCAAAAGAGCTTCAATGCTATACAACACTCCTTCCGTGGCCTCCAACTGCTCTTTAACGCTAGTAAAACCAATTGCATGCTTTTTAATCGTTCGCTGCCCGCACCCGCCCGCCCGACTCGCATCACCACCCTGGACGGTTCCGACCTAGAATATGTGGACAACTATAAATACCTAGGTGTCTAGCTAGACTGTAAACTCTCCTTCCAGACTCATATTAAACATCTCCAATCCAAAATCATTCTAGAATCGGCTTTCCATTTTGCAACAAAGCCTCCTTCACTCACGCCGCCAAACTTACCCTAGTAAAACTGACTATCCTACCGATCCTCAACTTCGGCGATGTCATCTACAAAATAGCTTCCAACACTCTACTCAGCAAACTGGATGCAGTCTATCACAGTGCCATCCGTTTTGTTACCAAATCACCTTGTACCACCCACCACTGCGACCTTTATGCTCTAGTTGGCTGGCTCTCGCTACATATTCGTCGCCAGACCCACTGGCTCCAGGTCATCTACAAGTATATGCTAGGTAAAGCTCCGCTTTATCTCAGGTCACTGGTCACGATAACAACACCTACCCGTAGCACACGTTCCAGCAGGTATATCTCACTGATCATCCCCAAAGCCAACACCTCTTTTGGCCGCCTTTCCTTCCATGTCTCTGCTGCCAGTGACTGGAACAAATTGCCAAATTTGGAGAACTTTATTTCCCTCACCAACTTTAAACAAAAAAGCTATCTGAGCAGCTAACCAATCGCTGCAGCTGTACATAGTCCATCTGTAAATTGCCCACCCAATCTACCTTCCTCATCCCCATACTGTTTTTATTTGATTTACTTTTCTGCTCTTTTGCAAACCAGTATCTCTACTTACACATCATCATCTGCTCATTTTTCACTCCAGTGTTAATCTGCTAAATTGTAATTAGCAGATCCGAGGGCCCTCACCTCCTCCCTGTAGGCCGTCTCGTCGTTGTAGGCTTGATTACCAACAACGACGAGACGGCCTACAGGGAGGAGGTGAGGGCCCTCGGAGTGTGGTGTCAGGAAAATAACCTCACACTCAACGTCAACAAAACTAAGGAGATGATTGTGGACTTCAGGAAACAGCAGAGGGAACACCCCCCCATCCACATCGATGGAACAGTAGTGGAGAGGGTAGCAAGTTTTAAGTTCCTCGGTATAAACATCACAGACAAACTGAATTGGTCCACTCACACAGACAGCATCGTGAGGAAGGCGCAGCAGCGCCTCTTCAACCTCAGGAGGCTGAAGAAATTCGGCTTGTCACCAAAAGCACTCACAAACTTCTACAGATGCACAATCGAGAGCATCCTGGCGGGCTGTATCACCGCCTGGTATGGCAACTGCACCGCCCTCAACCGTAAGGCTCTCCAGAGGGTAGTGAGGTCTGCACAACGCATCACCGGGGGCAAACTACCTGCCCTCCAGGACACCTACACCAACCCGATGCTACAGGAAGGCCATAAAGATCATCAAGGACATCAACCACCCGAGCCACTGCCTGTTCACCCCGCTGTCATCCAGAAGGCGAGGTCAGTACAGGTGCATCAAAGCTGGGACCGAGAGACTGAAAAACAGCTTCTATCTCAAGGCCATCAGACTGTTAAACAGCCACCACTAACATTGAGTGGCTACTGCCAACACACTGTCAATGACACTGACTCTACTCCAGCCACTTTAATAATGGGAATTGATGGGAAATGATGTAAATATATCACTAGCCACTTTAAACAATGCTACCTTATATAATGTTACTTACCCTGCATTATTCATCTCATATGCATACGTAGATACTGTACTCTATATCATCGACTGCATCCTTATGTAATACATGTATCACTAGCCACTTTAACTATGCCACTTGGTTTACATACTTATCTCATATGTATATACTGTACTCAATATCATCTACTGTATCTTGCCTATGCTGCTCTGTACCATCACTCATTCATATATCCTTATGTACATATTCTTTATCCCCTTACACTGTGTATAAGACGGTAGTTTTTTGGAATTGTTAGTTAGATTACTTGTTCGTTATTACTGCATTGTCGGAACTAGAAGCACAAGCATTTCGCTACACTCGCATTAACATCTGCTAACCATGTGTATGTGACAAATAAAATTTGATTTGATTTTGATTTGATTTGGATTTATTCGCTCCTATGGCCTATTTATTGCCTACCTCCTCATGCCTTTTGCACACACTGTATATAGACTTACTTTTTTTCTACTGTGTCTGTGACTTGTTTATTGTGTTATTGCCTTGTTTATTGTTTACTCCATGTGTAACTCTGTGTTGTTGTCTGTGTCACACTGCTTTGCTTTATCTTGGCCGGGTCGCAGTTGTAAATGAGAACTTGTTCTCATCTAGCCTACCTGATTAAATAAAGGTGAAATAAAAAATAAATAAAAATACATCTAAAGAACAAGGTGTACAGTAGCCTAGGCCTAATTCTTTCTCCACTGCTCTGACTTGTCTGCTCATTGTAACAATCTGTGCACTAGCTATCCAGGTACATGTATAGCCTAATTAAAGACATGCTGTCACGCCCTGGTCTTAGTATTTTGTGTTTTCTTTATTTATTTGGTCAGGCCAGGGTGTGACATGGGTTTATTTTGTGGTGTGTTTGTGTATTGGGGTTTTTCATAGGTTTTGGGATTGTGGCTTAGTGGGGTGTTCTAGCAAAGTCTATGGTTGCCTGAGGCGGTTCTCAATCAGAGGCAGGTGATTCTCGTTGTCTCTGATTGGGAACCATATTTAGGCAGCCATATTCTTTGAGTGTTTGGTGGGTGATTGTTCCTGTCTCAGTGTTTTGTATTTCACCAGATAGGCTGTATAGGTTTTCACGTTCCGTTTGTTGTTTTGTATTTTCGTGTGTCATCTTCATTAAAGATGTATCGTATTAACCACAAAAAACCAAAACCGTTACACATGCTCTGGTACTTTGGTGACTAAGAATGTATTTTTTACACCTCCCACTTTGGGCTGGATGTGTCTACATGTGGTTCATACATGAGCAGATTTACTATTTTACCTTAATTAGCCATGAAATCCCTAGTTTGATAGAGTGTTTTTTTTAAGCTGTGCCATGTCATTTTGCCTCCATTTCCCCCCCTAGCAATTTTAGTTCAAGACAATGAGCTTCAGCCCTTCGCATTTGAGTGACAGCTAGCAAGTCCTGCCCAGCATTATCCAATGATGTTGCAGTGCGGGCCCAATGGCTCAGTGGACACAGCAGAGAAAGAGAGAGAGAAGAGACAGAGAGAGAGAAAGAGAGAGAGAGATAGAACGTGGTGCATATATGTGACGTAGTATGCTATTTTCGTGGACGAATTTTGGCTCTTGAGTGTTACTTCAGAACTACTGGCAAAAAAGTATACAAAAGTAACAAAGAATCTCTTTAATGATAATTGACAACCATTCAAACATTAATGCAAATCAAATCAAATCAAATCAAATTTTATTTGTCACATACACATGGTTAGCAGATGTTAATGCGAGTGTAGCGAAATGCTTGTGCTTCTAGTTCCGACAATGCAGTAATAACGAGCAAGTAATCTAACTAACAATTCCAAAAAAACTACTGTCTTATACACAGTGTAAGGGGATAAAGAATATGTACATAAGGATATATGAATGAGTGATGGTACAGAGCAGCATAGGCAAGATACAGTAGATGATATCGAGTACAGTATATAAATATGAGAGAAGTCTGTAAACCAAGTGGCATAGTTAAAGTGGCTAGTGATACATGTATTACATAAGGATGCAGTCGATGATATAGAGTACAGTATCAACGTATGCATATGAGATGAACAATGTAGGGTAAGTAACATTATATAAGGTAGCATTGTTTAAAGTGGCTAGTGATATATTTACATCATTTCCCATCAATTCCCATGATTAAAGTGGCTGGAGTAGAGTCAGTGTCATTGACAGTGTGTTGGCAGTAGCCACTCAATGTTAGTGGTGGCTGTTTAACAGTCTGATGGCCTTGAGATAGAAGCTGTTTTTCAGTCTCTCAGTCCCAGCTTTGATGCACCTGTACTGACCTCGCCTTCTGGATGACAGCGGGGTGAACAGGCAGTGGCTCGGGTGGTTGATGTCCTTGATGATCTTTATGGCCTTCCTGTAGCATCGGGTGGTGTAGGTGTCCTGGAGGGCAGGTAGTTTGCCCCCGGTGATGCGTTGTGCAGACCTCACTACCCTCTGGAGAGCCTTACGGTTGAGGGCGGTGCAGTTGCCATACCAGGCGGTGATACAGCCCGCCAGGATGCTCTCGATTGTGCATCTGTAGAAGTTTGTGAGTGCTTTTGGTGACAAGCCGAATTTCTTCAGCCTCCTGAGGTTGAAGAGGCGCTGCTGCGCCTTCCTCACGATGCTGTCTGTGTGAGTGGACCAATTCAGTTTGTCTGTGATGTGTATGCCGAGGAACTTAAAACTTGCTACCCTCTCCACTACTGTTCCATCGATGTGGATGGGGGGTGTTCCCTCTGCTGTTTCCTGAAGTCCACAATCATCTCCTTAGTTTTGTTGACGTTGAGTGTGAGGTTATTTTCCTGACACCACACTCCGAGGGCCCTCACCTCCTCCCTGTAGGCCGTCTCGTCGTTGTTGGTAATCAAGCCTACCACTGTTGTGTCGTCCGCAAACTTGATGATTGAGTTGGAGGCGTGCATGGCCACGCAGTCGTGGGTGAACAGGGAGTACAGGAGGGGGCTCAGAACGCACCCTTGTGGGGCCCCAGTGTTGAGGATCAGCGGGGAGGAGATGTTGTTGCCTACCCTCACCACCTGGGGGCGGCCCGTCAGGAAGTCCAGTACCCAGTTGCACAGGGCGGGGTCGAGACCCAGGGTCTCGAGCTTGATGACGAGCTTGGAGGGTACTATGGTGTTGAATGCCGAGCTGTAGTCGATGAACAGCATTCTCACATGCATTTATGATACCAGCTACTCCTCAAATGTTTTTTGTCACCCCTGTGGCGAAACCCTAGCTCAGAGTATTGGTATTGTTGTGCAATAGGAGCGCAACATCATAGCCTATATAATATAAGCACATATTAAAGAAACAGGGAATAGAAACAGCAATCTATCGATAAACAAAATATTGAACAACAGTTTGCCTTTTGGTCTGTAGAGTTTACTTTTAAATCGCTTGAATAGGCAATCAATCTTGCAGAATTAGCAGTCAGTGTATAGCACTCGCTATAGACAGCATGCGTGTTTAGTAAAAAATATTCACTGCAAAAGATGAAAGCGTTCTGCATACACTGCTACAGAAATGTGATCAAAGGTACCATTGCTCTTTCTTTCAGAAACTGTCATGGACCAGTTCCAACATTTCCAAATCATACAGCAAATTAGGGCATTTTCGCCACTACACAAGTTGAATGGAGGTGGGAGTTGTAATGCTCGTTCACGTGTTAAATCTCAATAACTTGTTGCGTACCTAAATCCTAGAATCTCCATGTGCGCCAGAATTTTGTGATAAAAGTACCCACGGTTGATAAAGAAGGCCCCTGGTGAAGACTAGAGAGCCTTCAGCACACTACACCCAAACTGGGATTTTGGACCTTAGTTTAAAAAGCTGCAACAAATAGATGAATACATTATTTAATTGCGGTTTACAATTCATCATGACACAACATCAATGATGAACGCACAAACAGTGTTATAATGTCAGTTGGTCTGTTGGAGAGGACCCCTCATTTCACTAGTGGAGGTAAAGATGTGGGAAGTGGGCCTCCTGTGTATTGTTGCTGGCCTGAATGCTGTGGTCCGGTGGTCGATGTGAATTCAGCTCTGAGTTCTTTGAGGAGTGGTGGCATCTCCACACACCTTCATCAAGGCCTCTTTGTCCTGCTGCTCATATGTGCAGTGCAGAGAACCAGTGTACCTGTGAGCACACTAACCAAGGCCACAACTAGGCCACAGTGAAAGAGAGAGCACTTGCTTTTGTCCACAATGGTCCCTGTAATGGACTGATAGGATCACTCTGACCTCCACCTCCTCCTCTTCTTCCTCTTATTAGTAGTCTATCTTGGCTGTTAACGGCCTCGTTGTGTGTGTGATACTCTTAACCTTTGCCTCGTACAGGCATAGCCAGAGATGGCCAGATCTCTCCCCTCTGATAAGGAGCTGAGAGGAGGGATGTATTGGGTACATAAAAGGTGTATCAATTCTGAAACTAACCCTTGGGATTCACATCAGTGGGGATGATTCAATTCGTAGTCTAGACCATGCAGCCATCAGACAGAGCAGAGGAGAGAGCTGACTCCCATGCTCCCATGCAGGTGAAGGGTTAGGAGAGGTAAGATCACCCCAGTGACAGACCTCCCAGGTCCCCTGGCCACCCTCCCTCACAGCCAACATTATCTCCCGATTCTTTCACCATGTGAGAAGACCTCTGTCACAGAGCCCCGAATGAAAGAGAGTCTTTCTTCTCCTCCATCCCTGGGCCAACTGTAACCAGACACTCCTCCTCCCCCTAGCTGATAGGACTCTCTGCTTTTCTCTTCCCTCGCTCCTTTCCTCTCTCTCTATCACCCTTTCTTTCTTCCTTTCCTCCTTATTTTTCAATTGTGGTGGCAGAGATCCACAGAGAGGTGATCGTTGGCAGTGCAGGTGTCTGATTTTCATTAGAATTGCAAATTGA
This sequence comes from Oncorhynchus tshawytscha, assembly GCF_018296145.1. Classification (NCBI taxonomy): domain Eukaryota; kingdom Metazoa; phylum Chordata; class Actinopteri; order Salmoniformes; family Salmonidae; genus Oncorhynchus; species Oncorhynchus tshawytscha. The sequence continues at coordinate 23,558,727 of NC_056430.1, read as the reverse complement.
AGTGGATGCGTGATCTGATAAGGAGACGCGGCTGGGACTCACTGGGCTCTCTTTCAGCTCAGGGAGGTCGAGCAGGGATCATCACACTATACAACACACCCACTCACCCCCCATTCCTCCACCCCTCACCCCCCTTACCTCCACTCCTCTCTCACCTACCACCCATGTGTCACATTGGACAATGCCAGGGGGCCATAGACCTCCAAAGGAGTCTGGGATGAGACAAGACTTCTTCTTAGTCTGTGGTGTGTCATATCCAAACCATGTAAATCAATTTCCCATAAAACAATGTTATTAAGGAAAGGAAAGGGGGATGCAAAGTCAGTTGTACAACTGAATGCATTCAACTGAAATGTCTTTATTACAGTGGTGTTACTACAGTAACTACTGTTTAATTACTGTGGTACAAGAGGAAACTTAAGTGTTTCTATCATATCCTGAAATTGTAATCATGTCATCTACACTGTTACAACCTGCATGTCATTACAAAGACACTATAAATAGTGAAGATGATAATACGACTTCAACATCAGGCCTATTAACTTACAGTAAATGGATCTAAAGTGATACAGGGCTGTGGATGAATAGCACAGAGCACCAACAGCTGGACCTTTAAAGCAGGGAACAACAGCTGTGCTTTACACTTCGCCCCTCTCCATGAAATATCACACCATATTTCTGCCACCAAAAATCACAATCAACAAAGAGGATTTGCTCAGTGTATCAACCTTCCAAGTTTGGGGAAACAACCGATTTGCTGCGTTCTGTGAAAACCACCACAGCTGGGCCACATCATGCTTGGTTGTTTAATCAGACTGAAGAGTCCAGTTTGTAAAAGGGGGCTTTTGTTTTTTAAATGTCCTTCTAAATGTAATTCTTCTTCTCTCCATGTGAGAAACGTTACCCACCTGTAAAGACACACTTTCCTCCCCATAGTCAGTCCCCCCTCCCACAGTCCCCGGGGTGAAGTGTTGAAAATCATTGTTTCCCGTCGGCCCGTTGCCTTAGTGAAGACTTGCAAAAACCCAGCACACACACACACACCCCACTCTCACAGACAGACATTGTAAACTAAAAAGAGACAATTACATTTTTCTCCTACAACTGTAAATTTGAAGTCCTATACTCTTTAGCTTTGAAAGAGAGTAAAACAATAAGCTGTTTTTGTATCTCCCTCTCTTTCTGTATTATGCTGAAATTAAACCCTCTTTTCAATTAGGATTCTGCAAAAAATACTGTACGATATCATTCATATGTCACTGATATATCTGTCAAAACCCCGTGGAGCATGTTTCAGAGGCTTGCTATCGCCTAGCTCTCTATCTCTCTGCTCGTGAAGAGGCCTCAGGGGCAGATCCACTC